>NW_028156245.1:0-115000 GCF_964263955.1 Coregonus lavaretus
TGGACATTCACATATGTCCATGCTCCTTATTCCCTACACTCATTTTTAAAGATCGAAAACAAAATGGAAGATAGATTTTTACCTTGAAAGTAGTCTTAAAAAAGGAAATTGTAACAGATGTTTGTTGGACCTCTATTAGTCAATGATATCAGTCATTGGTGTCCCCCAGCCCATCCCCGATGTTGTGTGCAGAGCAATCTTGTCATTCTATTAAGTCTCAACTATTCTTTTTGTAACTTGTCTTCCTTTACAAAGGCACTGCAGAGGCTAAGAAGACGCATGGAAAATCTGAAGAATCATCATTCAACTTGTGAGGCCAGATTTGAAAAGGAAATTATAAATCCAGAAGCTCAGGTTTGACAATTGTTTAGAGTGAGGATACTGGGGATGGTTGAATCGTTATAATATCCTATTGCCTAATTTGCACATGACTAATATCATTTTATTGTATCCTTAGATGTCAGACACTGAGGTTGCCAGTACCACTGAGGCTGCCAGTACCGCTGGGTCGATAGTCCATGTGTTGGATGATGCACCGCCATTGATCAGAACAGACAGCATATTCGTAAGTTAAAGTGTCATTCAACACCAGCACATACTGTAAGTTCTTGTGAATCAGCTTTGTAAATCAAAGATGGGCAAGTCTGCACTTTCATCCTATATTCATTGTATTATAACAAAAAAATCTAAATTAGAGGAGCACAGAGCCATAACTAATCAAAATGTGCCGGTGTCCAAATACTTTCTGTGTTATCTGTCTAGATATCCAATATACTTTTTTTCTTCAATACAGTTGACCAAAGCTATGCTTGGATACAAGACTGATGACTCAATAACCAGCATTGACAACAGTGAAGATGATTATGTCCCAAGGTCATCAGAGGAAGACGATTCCGATGAATTTTCAGAACCAAAGACAAGGGTGGACAGCAGTAAACACGATGATCTAGTCTCAGAGGGAGACAGTTCAGATAAATTAGCGGGTGTCAAGAGAAAGAAGCAATACAAGAAGACTATCAAGAGATGCAGAAGTTCCTTGTCACGCTCTGGTTCCGGGACTTGGTATTTTAGCCAGAGTGTGTTAAGTATTGTTGTGTTTGGGTTGGTTGGGTGGTTATTGGTTGTTTCTGTGTTTGGTTGAGTGACTCCCAATCAGTGGTAACGAGTGTCAGCTGTCGGCTCGTTATCTCTGATTGGGAGCCATATTTAAACTGTCATTGTTCACCTTGGGGTTGTGGGTTTTTGTTCTATGTTCAGTCGGTGTAACTGAGGACGTCACGGATCGTGTTTTGTTTTGTCGTGTGTTTCATCATTAAAATCATCATGTTCACTCCCAACGCTGCGCTTTGGTCGTACTTCATAGGCGATCGTGACATTCCTCAGAAGAAAACAGCTCAAATGGAGAATCAGAACTCAAGAGAATGAAGCGATACGAAAATACTTATAAGAGATGTACTAGTTCCCCAAAGTCGAACACTAGCAGTGAATCATTGCTTGTAATGAATGTCTCAGAAGTAGATGGATCCAAAAAGTACCACCAAAAAAAGCACTTCTGTCTGTTTTGCGAGCAACCGCAATCCAAAATCGCCCGTCATTTAGAACATAAACATGGGGATGAAATGGAAGTAGCTACTGCACTTCAGTTTGCAAAGAAGTCAAAAGCTAGGAGACTTCAGCTGAATCTCCTTCGCAAGAAGGGGAATCGGGCACACAACATTCAGGCACTTAAAGAAGGAAAGGGGGTTTTGGTACCATGTAAGCAAACAAGTGATGACAAGAGCAATCACCAGGACTATCAGCATTGTTTTGCCTGCCATGGGCTCTTTAAACGCAAATCTATGTGGAGGCATGTGGCAAGGTGCACACTAGCACAAAATGTTCGTAAGGAGATGCCTGGCAAAACCAGAATCCAGGCACTCTGTGCTAGTGCTCAACCGGTTGCTAAAGGAGTCAGCGAGAAGGTCTGGAAACTGGTGAGTAACATGGCTCAAGATGATGTAGCCCATGCAGTAAAAGAAGACAGATACATCTTGGCATTGGGTGAAAAAATTTACAACAAGAAAGGGGAGAACCCCTCACAACACCAGCACATTCGTCAAACTTTGCGAGAACTAGGGAGACTCGTGATTAAAGGTAGAAAGGTGACACCACTGAAAAAGATGAAGGATTATATCAACCCACAACACTTCCAATACATCATAAAAGCTGTCAAAGAAGTGACTGGCTTTGATGAAAAGACAAACAAATTTGAAAAAGCAACCTTGGCCACAAAGCTTGGGCAAAGCATCCAGAAAATTGCAGACGTCATGGAGGGTGAAGCTCTTATTACCCAGAATGAAGAAAAGTTTAAGCTAGTCCGAGACCTCCAAGGCATCTACCGTCTTCGCTGGAATGAAATGATCTCTTTTGCTGCATATCGTACACGAACAGAGGAAATGGAACGCACCGCAGCTTATTCCATTAGCAGATGATGTTAAAAAAATGGACATGTACTTAGATGAAAAGCAGAAACAATACTACAACCAACTGTGCGATGAGAAAACCTCAAGAAAATGGTGCAATCTAGCAAAAGTGATACTGGCTCAGATGATTATCTTCAACAGGAAAAGAGAGGGAGAGGTGTCAAAGATGTCTGTGGCAACATTTCACTCCAGGGACAAATCCCCACTTAACAAAGATGTTGCAGTGGCGCTAACAGAGGTTGAGAGACTGCTCTGTGCGCATTTTGAACGCATCGAAACCTGTGGGAAGCGTGGCAGGAAGGTGCCTGTAATCCTCACTCCAGTGATGGTGGAATCTTTAGAGCTGCTTATCAAAGAGCGGTGCTCATGTGGAGTGAGCGAAGGTAATATCTACTTATTTGCCAGGCCAGGATATGATACACATTTTCGGGGGAATGACTGCATCCGCGTCTATGCCAAACAATGTGGTGCCAAGTTACCTGAAGCATTGTCATCAACTAAACTACGAAAACAGGTTACCACCCTCTCTAGAGTGTTAAATCTCAATGATACAGAACAGGACCAGTTTGCTGACTTCTTGGGTCATGACATTCGGATTCATCGAATGTTCTACCGTCTTCCAGAGGGAACGCTTCAGTTGGCAAAAATAAGTAAAATACTGATGGCGTGTGAACAGGGCAGATTGGCAGAGTTCAAGGGGAAAACTCTGGATCAAATAACCATCAGCCCCAGTGGTAAGTTTACCCCCAGTGTTTAGTTTAATGGCAAAATGTTTACACTTTGATTTGTTTTGCGCAGATTTAGCTTGCCTCAATTTACCATTCTTCTTTTGGCTGTCTTTTACAAACTGTTATGTCTGAAGAAATGGATGCTGCAGCCACTGATTGCGCATCAGAGAGTGACTCTGAGAGAGAGGAGTCGTCTGAAAAATCCTATGAAGGAAATCTGACAGGTATGCCTATACCTTACATACACATGGACCTATTCTTAATTACAATGTACTGTTGGAAAATGACATGATTTCCACTGATATTTTCCAGGAGAGATGTCAGCAATTCGGGCCAAACAGCCAATGACCAAGGGAAAGCTGGGACAAAAGAGAGGCCCACACGGTAAGCATGTTTCCTGCTGCCTTCAGTCAGTGCGTTTTCACTCTGTAGTGTCAACCTATGGCTGTACTGTGCTGGTCCAGATCAATTCTGTCCTCATCAGTTAGTGTATTTCCAACCATGCCAGCACAGAACGGTTGAGTTTGGATTGTACACAAGTCAAGACATTAGATCTGGAATTAGTGTGTCAGGATAGATGATAACACAGAAGGATTACCACACTTTAGATTGTTTTTCTTGGAGGTAGGGAACTTGATTTAATACTTATTGCTTTTATTAGAAGGTTTACATTGCAAACAGATTGTTGGGCTTAGATTCCATACAGATTGAGTCTGCCTTGATGTCAGCATTGCACATTCTTCTCTCACACGCTTATCTATGTAGTTATTTAGTTAGGATTGTTAGCTTAACTTCAACACACTCACTGAATATACAGCTGCAACCTTGTAGAGTTAATAGAAAGAGAGGTTCAAGTTCATTGTAGTCATCCTTTTAATTTTTGTAATTTTTTTGTGGCCTAATGTAGTCATGTATAATGCAATCTCTTTCCAAAGGTGCCAAAGGAACAAAAAGGTATTGGTCGACAATAGAGGTGGATGCAGTTGAAGATTCCTTGATGAATTTTATCCGAATGGGAAAAACGCCTGGAAAACAAGACTGTGAGAAATGCATTGCTGCTTCTCCCCAAGCACTAGTAAACAGAGACTGGAGAGCGGTGAAGTTCTATGTACACAACAGAATAATTGCAGATCAGAGAAAATAAGTGTAGACTATGGTTCTGCTCTATCCAGATTTTAATTTCTTATATAGTAGCTACCAACTGAATGTCACTTTTGTTTTCTTTGTGATCTTGGGTTTCTTAGCCTGTATTACATTGGAGAAATTAAAGTCCTTAAATGGTTATTCCTTAGTTCTTAAGGTTCCTGAGAGAACTCGGTTCTGCTTTATAAAAGAAGTTCTTATGAATGTTTCATATATACAGTTGAAGTCGGAAGTTTAAATACACCTTAGCCAAATACATTTAAACTCAGTTTTTCACAATTCTTGACATTTAATCCTAGTAAAAATTCCCTGTCTTAGGTCAGTTAGGATCACCACTTTATTTTAAGAATGTGAAATGTCAGAATAATAGTTGAGAGAATGATTTATTTCAGCTTTCATTTCTTTCATCACATTCCCAGTGGGTCAGAAGTTTAGATCCTACCAAATACTAATTGAGTGTATTGCCTTTAAATTGTTTAACGTTTCGGGTAGCCTTCCACAAGCTTCCCACAATAATTTGGGTAAATTTTGGCCCATTCCTCCTGACAGAGCTGGTGTAACTGAGTCAGGTTTGTAGGCCTCCTTGCTCGCACACGCTTTTTCAGTTCTGCCCACAAATATTCTATAGGATTGAGGTCAGGGCTTTGTGATGGCCACTCCAATACCTTGACATTGTTGTCCTTAAGCCATTTTGCCACAACTTTGGAAGTATGCTTGGGGTCATTGTCCATTTCGAAGACCCATTTGCGACCAAGCTTTAACTTCCTGACTGATGTCTTGAGATGTTGTTGGTGTTCTTCGGCTTGCAAGCGTCCCCCTTTTTCCTCCAAACATAACGATGGTCATTATGGCCAAATATTTTTGTTTCATCAGACCAGAGGACATTTCTCCAAAAAGCACGATCTTTGTCCCCATGTGCAGTTGCAAACCGTAGTCAGACTTTTTTATGGTGGTTTTGGAGCAGTGGCTTCTTCCTTGCTGAGCGGCCTTTCAGGTTATGTCGATATAGGACTCGTTTTACTGTGGATATAGATACTTTTGTACCTGTTTCCTCCAGAATCTTCAAGGTCCTTTGCTGTTGTTCTGGGATTGATTTGCACTTTCCGCACCAAAGTACGTTCATCTCTAGGAGACAGAACGCGTCTCCTTCCTGAGCGGTATGACGGCTGCGTGGTCCCATAGTGTTAATACTTGCGTACTATTGTTTGTACAGATGAACGTGGTACCTTCAGGCGTTTGAATATTGCTCCCAAGGATGAACCAGACTTGTGGATGTCAATTTTCTTTTCTTCTGAGGTCTTGGCTGATTTATTTTCATTTTCCCATGATGTCAAGCAAAGAGGCACTGAGTTTGAAGGTAGGCCTTGAAATACATCCACAGGTACACCTCCAATTGACTCAAATGATGTCAATTAGCCTATCAGAAGCTTCTAAAGCCATGACATCATTTTCTGGAATTTTCCAAGCTGTTTAAAGGCACAGTCAACTTAGTGTATGTAAACTTCTGACCCACTGGAATTGTGATACAGTGAATTATAAGTGAAATAATCTGTCTGTAAACAATTGTTGGAAAAATTACTTGTGTCATGCACAAAGTAGATGTCCTAACTGACTTGCCAAAACTATAGTTTGTTAACAAGAAATTTGTGGAGTGGTTGAAAACCGAGGTCACCTTTGGAGTGACTAAGGTTCTCCTGAATACTTCAAGGGTTTTTCAAGTTTGGAAGCCTGCTGATGACTTTGAATGTTACACAAAAATAAAAAACATTTTCCTAAACTATTCATCTGTTACTTGGATATATTGAATCCATTACTGAAATGGTTGTTCCAGTTTAAATACTTTACAGAAAAACTACACTAGAGCCGTTGCGTTGCCATCCGTGTCGCATCATTGTGGCATTCTACCTGCTACACTAGAAACAAACCAAAATCGATTCAAATTTAAACTTGTTACAGTTTTTCTCAATTGCTTACAAACAAATACTGGTACTTGAGACACAATGACCACAACATGTAACTCATGCACCAACCCCCTGAACCAATTCTGCTAAACTACAAGCACAATTCCTGCTTTACACTCAAATTGCAGTTCTACAACACACTCTTTTCAAAACACTACACACAAATCTTTGCATTTGGCACAATTTTCATGCAGAAAATCTCTTGTTTTCACAATGAACACACTGCCATTCAAATATGCACACTGACTCATCACATGGGCAAACACCCGTCACACAGTTTTACAATTAGCAATCAGAGCTTTAGCATAAAAGGGCAACAGGTGAGCTCTTCTGTTTTGGAGCAATGGATGCCAACATTGGAAACAGAGGCAGAGCCAGAGGAGTGAGAGTAAGAGGAGGAGGACGGGGAGGACGAGGACGAGGACGAGGAAGGCCAAGGACGGTAATCTCTGATGAGATCCGAGCCACTTTGGTTGATCATGTGGTCAACCATGGTCTAACAATGAGGGAGGCTGGGCAAAGAGTACAGCCAACTTTGAGCAGGTGCAGTGGAGCACCGGTTCATCTTCATTGATGAGGTTGGATTCAACCTCACAAAAAGAAGAAAGAGGGGAAGGAATATCATCGGCCAGCGTGCCATTGTTCAAGTCCCTGGCCAGCGCGGAGGGAACATCACAATGTGTGCAGCGATTACCCACCACGGCGTCATCCATCACCATGCTACCCTTGGCCCCTACAACACCGCCCATCTGATCACGTTCCTGGACACCCTACACAACACACAAATTCCACCAGATCAGGTAGATGGCCCAGAGCAGCTCAGGTACGTTGTCATTTGGGACAACGTAAGTTTCCACAGGGCTGCTCTGGTTCGTAACTGGTTCACTGCCCACCCACGCTTTTTAGTTGTTTATCTCCCTCCATATTCTCCATTCCTCAATCCTATTGAGGAATTTTTTTCTGCCTGGAGATGGAAAGTGTATGACCGAAATCCACAAACGCGTATACCTCTTCTCCAAGCTATGGAAGACGCATGTGGAGATATAGCAGCTGATGCTTTTCATGGCTGGAATCGCCATGCTAGGCGATATTTCCCCCGCTGCTTGGCCAGGGAAAACATTGCTTGTGATGTGGATGAGGTGCTGTGGCCAGACCGCAACAGAAGAGAGGATGCAGCATTTATTATTTTTACTGTAATTGTATACATTAAATTCTTCTGTTTTGTATGTAAACCACTGTATGTGTAACTTTGTGTTGGTTGGGAATGGGATGTACACTGTGTACATTGTTTTTGTGGGAAAAATGAAATATATTTGTTACCGTGTATTTGTGTGTTCTGAGTATAATAACAATATTCTCAAATATTTTACAACACACTTATGTTTGTACTGTCTGTAGTAATGGCAACACTGAACCAAAAAAAGGCCTAAGTCATTATGATGAATGGAGAAGAAGTGTTTTCCGTTCATCATAGTGTTTTACATTGAGCACATCAGTGTTCAACTGGTTCTTATAAATGTCTATTCATATGATGGTTTGTGTGTGTCATTTGAAAACAAAATACCATTTTGATAAGAAATAACATGGTTTTGAATGTAAAGTTTCATTTTGCTGGAGAATTGAGGGGTTTTGCCCATTGTGTGTGTGTTATTTGATTTGTGTGTAGAGTTCTGAGAATATGAGGCATGCTTTCAGAAAATGTGTGTAAACAATCGAGAAAAACTGTAATTATTGTACGCTTCCTTTAGGCGCAACGCAGGCAGTTGGATGCTTTCATAGATTTCATAGGCGGCATTCCCTTCATGGCTGATGGCAATGCATTATAATGCAATGTACGGTCTCAATTAGGTGGTAAAATTTCAAGTGTACTTTTTTCAAGGAGTAAGTCACTTTAAGTGATTTCCTGATTATAGATTTTTTTTCAAACTCATGAGTGTAATTTCTGTGCTCCTATGATGTCTGGAAAGCATTGTCCTCGAAAGGTAGGTATTTAAGAGGGGTCCTTAATTGGTTACAAATACAAGACTGTGTGTGTGTGTGTGTGTGTGTGTGTCGTGTGTGTGTGTGTGTGTCCAGTGTGTGTGTCCAGTGTGTGTGTGTGTGTGTGTGTGTGTGTTTGTCCAGTGTGTGTGTCCAGTGTGTGTGTGTGTCCAGTGTGTGTGTGTGTGTGTACAGTGTGTGTGTGTGTGTGTGTGTGTGTACAGTGTGTGTGTGTGTGTGTGTTTAGTGTGTTTGTGTTTGTGTGTCCCCAGTGTGTGTATGTGTCCAGTGTGTGTGTCCATTGTGTGTGTGTGTCCAGTGTGTGTGCGTGTCCAGTGTGTGTGTGTGTGTGTGTGTGTCAGTGTTACCATGGTTATTATTTACAGGGACACTGAGGAGTCAACATCATAAACCCTAAACCCTGGATAGAGGGGCTCAGTGAATGTGGAGTGGAATGTGTTCAGGTGGGTCAGTGTGTCAGAGGAGACTCTGTAAAAGGACAGAGTGCCGGCTGGCCAGTCCAGATACACTCCTACTCTGTGGGAGCTGGAGGAGGGGACGTCTATGGTAGTGGACTTATTATTGTGCCTGACAGAGTAACTGTTGTCAGAGCAGAGCAGACTCCAGGACTTGTCATTACATCCAATCCAACAGTCATCACCCCACCCCCCTCCTCTCCTGCTGATTCCTTTATATGCCACTCCTATATCAGCCCCTCCCCCACTCCACTCTACCTCCCAGTAACAGCGCCCAGTCAGACCCTCTCTACACAGCACCTGTCTACAGTCCTCAAATCTCTCTGGGTGATAAGGATACGGCTGCTCCTCTCTCCTCCATGTCACCTTTCTGTTCTCCTCAGACAGAGAGAGGAATCTGTTTACTGTGTTTGGGTCCAGTGTGAGATCACAGACATCTGATGGATGAAACCAGACACAATATTAGAAATCATCATCATTCACATTAGAATGTTAACTCACTTTTCACTAATTAATTTAATGAAGATGTTTCTAGGTATCAAAAGGAGAAGTTAAGGTAACTTGAGACTTGTTGAATGATCATATGTTATACTGTATGGTAATATAAAACACACTTATTCCCATTAATTACACACACACACACACACACACACATCCTGAACACACACACACAAACACATCCTGAACACACACACACACACCCTGGACACACACACCCTGAACACACACACACCTTCATGCATGCATGAACACACACACACATTTCTAAAGTAACACGAACGCGCCACACACACACACAGACACACACATTGTCAAAGCAACTCTTTGTAAACTTTGGTGTCCCTGATTTGTGCTTCTGTAGAACTACAGCTGATATTTAATATGACCAAGTAAGTAATGATGGTGGTCTTTGACTTTGACTTCACTTGAATTAAGACTTATTCTTAGTCATATTCTTCACAGCAGTCAACACTCACATTTTCTAAGTCCAGGTTTCATTGTGTTCTCTCCACCATGTTCCACACTGTAGCGGTAAGCAGAAGAACAGACAGTCATTGAGGGATACACCTGAACTCACACACACACACACACACACACACACACACACACACAGTCAGTATATACATTTGTCCAAGTGTGTGTGTGTGTGTGTCCACTGTTTGTGTGTGTCCAGTGTGTGTGTGTGTGTCCAGTGTGTGTGTGTCCAGTGTGTGTGTGTGTGTGTGTGTATGTGTGTGCGTGTGTGTGTCCAGTGTGTGTGTGTGAGTGTGTGTGTGTGTCTGTCCAGTGTGTGTGTGTATGTCAAGTTTGTGGGTTTGTGTGTCCAGTGTGTGTGTGTGTGTGTCCAGTGTGTGTGTGTGTCCAGTGTGTGTGTGTGTGTGTGTGTGTGTGTGTGTTTGTCCAGTGTGTGTGTGTTTGTCCAGTGTGTGTGTCCAGTGTGTGTGTGTGTGTGTGTGTCCAGTGTGTGTGTGTGTGTGTGTGTATGTGTCCAGTGTGTCCAGCGTGTGTGTGTGTGTCCAGTGTGTGTGTGTTTGTCCAGTGTGTGTATGTGTGTCCATTGTGTGTGTGTGTCCAGTGTGTGTGTATGTCTAGTGTGTGTGTGTGTGTCTAGTGTATGTGTGTGTCTAGTGTGTGTGTGTGTGTGTGTGTGCGTGTCCACTGTTTGTGTGTGTCCAGTGAGTGTGTGTGTGTGTGTGTGTCCAGTGTGTGTGTGTGTGTGTGTCCAGTGTGTGTCCAGTGTGTGTGTGTCCAGTGTGTGGGTGTGTGTGTGTGTGTGTGTGTGTGTGTCTGTCCAGTGTGTGTGTGTATGTCAAGTGTGTGTGTTTGTGTGTCCAGTGTGTGTGTGTGTGTGTGTGTCCAGTGTGTGTGTGTCCAGTGTGTGTGTGTGTGTTTGTCCAGTGTGTGTGTGTTTGTCCAGTGTGTGTGTCCAGTGTGTGTGTGTGTGTGTGTGTTTGTCCAGTGTGTGTGTGTGTCCAGTGTGTGTATGTGTGTTTGTCCAGTGTGTGTATCTGTGTCCATTGTGTGTGTGTGTCCAGTGTGTGTATGTCTAGTGTGTGTGTGTGTCTAGTGTATGTGTGTGTGTGTGTTTGTGTTTGTCCAGTGTGAGTAAGTCTGTGTGTTTGTGTGTGTCCAGTGTGTGTCCAGTGTGTGTGTCCAGTGTGTGTGTGTGTGTGTGTGTGTGTCCAGTGTGAGTAAGTCTGTGTGTTTGTGTGTGTCCAGTGTGTGTGTGTTTGTGTGTGTGTCCAGTGTGTGTGTGTGTGTGTGTGTGTGTGTGTTTGTCCAGTGTGTGTGTGTGTCTAGTGTGTGTACTGATACACGTGCATACACACACACACTGGACACACACACTGGACACACACACTGGACACACACACGACACACACAGACACACACACACACTGGACACACACACACACACACACTGGACACACACACACACACACACACACACACTGGACACCCACACACACTGGACACACACACACACACACACACACACTGGACACCCACACACACTGGACACACACACACACACACACACACACACCGGACACACACACACACACACACACACAAACACACACACTGGACACACACACTGGACACACACACGCACACACACACAGACACACACACACACACACACACACACCGGACACACACACACACACACACACAAACACACACTGGACACACACACACACACACACAAACACACACTGGACACACACACTGGACACACACACTGGACACACACACGCACACACACACAGACACACACACACACACACACACCGGACACACACACACACACACACACACACACACACACACACACTGGACACACACACACACACGCACACACACACAGACACACACACACACACACACACACACACACACACACACACACACACAGTCTTTATATAACTTAGTCCAAGTGGTGGTCAGAATGTTTGTCTTAACTAGCCTGATAACTCCAACATGTCTGATATGAACATTGACATAAACCCTCTACATACTTGAGTTTCTCCAGTCTGCAGTGTGGATCCTCCAGTCCAGCAGAGAGCAGTCTGACTCCTGAGTCTCCTGGGTGATTGTAGCTCAGGTCCAGCTCTCTCAGGTGTGAGGGGTTTGACTTCAGAGCTGAGACCAGAGAAGCACAGCCTTCCTCTGTGACTAGACAGCCTGACAGCCTGCAAAGAGTCAAATCATATTAAAACCACACTGCAATTCTTTGGTGGTGAAAATAGTGGCAGTATATTTTTTCATTTATACCAGTGTCCTGAAACCTGCCATATATATATTATTATTAGAAAAAATCATAATATTGTGTGTAGAGAGAAAAATGTATAGTACAAATATTTGTGTAGACTGACCAGAGCAGTTTAAAAAGCAGTATCAGTCAAAAGACAGACAGTGAGGTATCAGATTTAGATTGTATTGAGTATACAGTCCACACCATATATATTTTGACAGTGAAGCTAACATTTTAAATGTGGCTCTATACTCCAGCATTTTGGATTTGAGATCAAATGTTTCATATGAGGTGACAGTATTTAATGTCACCTTTTATTTGAGGGTATTTTAATACATATCTGTTTCACCGTTTAGAAATTAAAGCACTTTATGTATCTAGTCCCCCATTTGAAGAAGTCAAACGTATTCTGACCAATTCACTTATAGTGTATTAAAGTAGTCAAAAGTTTAGTATTTGGTTGTAAACTCGTTGATTGCATTTGCAGTTTGTTGTGGTTGTGTTTTGGGTTATGTTTTGCCCGATAGTAACTGAATGGTGGATGATGACTGGAGTAATCTTCTGTCTAAGTGAGTAGATAACATGTTTCTAAACACTACTAAATTAATCCTGATAATGCCATGATTACTAAAAATCATGAATAAATCATGAACAATTATGAATGAAAAAGTTACAGAGGCTACAACAAAACATGCTAACCTCTCACCATTACCAATAACAGAGGGGGTATGATCCTTGTTCCTCTGTAACTTTCTCATTCATCATCATTCACCATTTATTAATGATTATTCATAATCATAGTAGCATCCACATGAATGTAGAAGTGTTCAGAAACATCTTCTATTCTTACTGACAATACAAGTGAAGTGACTCCAAAATGACAGGACATTATTCACCATTCAGTTTCTATTGGGGAAAACATCATCCAAAACACAACCAAAACAAACTGCAAATGTATTCAACAAGTTTGTAGAATAACAAGCTTGATGTAATCACTGCAGGCAGAGTATATTGGACCAAACACTAAACTTTGGACTAAATTAATTTGTCCAAATAATAAAATACTTTTTCAAATGGGAGAACTAGATACATTAAGTGCTTTCATTTCTAAACGGTAAAATATATATGAATACCTTTAAATAAAAGGTGACATTCTGTTCTGTCGCCTAATATGAAACATTCTATCTCAAATCCAAAATGCTGGAGCATAGCACCAAATGTAAAACTGTAAGCTTCACTGTCCAAACACATATGGTGTGGACTATGTGTGCCTGGTAAACACATGTGTATCTGGTGAACAGTTCTCACTTGTTGACCAACTACAGGAATACTGACCTCAGAGTCTCCAGTTTACAGTGGGGATTCCCCAGTCCAGCAGAGAGCAGCTTCACTCCTGAATCCTTCAGGTCATTGTTACTCAGATCCAGCTCTCTCAGGTGTGAGGGGTTTGACTTCAGAGCTGAGACCAGAGAAGCACAGCCTTCCTCTGTGACTCCACAGACTGACAGCCTGCAAAGAGTAAAATCATACTAAAATCACACTGCTATTCTTTGGTGGTCAAAATAGTGGCAGTATATTTTTTCAACATATTCAGATATATCAGTGTCCTGAAACCTGCCATATCTATTCATAAATTAATGTATCATTATTAGAAATTATCAGATTATTGCTTCTAGATAGAAACATGTACAGTGAGGGAAAAAGGTATTTGATCCCCTGCTGATTTTGTACGTTTGCCCACTGACAAAGAAATGATCAGTCTATAATTTTAATGGTAGGTTTATTTGAACAGTGAGAGACAGAATAACAACAACAAAATCCAGAAAAACGCATGTAAAAAATGTTATAAATTGATTTGCATTTTAATGAGGGAAATAAGTATTTGACCCCCTCTCAACCAGAAAGATTTCTGGCTCCCAGGTGTCTTTTATACAGGTAACGAGCTGAGATTAGGAGCACACTCTTAAAGGGAGTGCTCCTAATCTCAGCTTGTTACCTGTATAAAAGACACCTGTCCACAGAAGCAATCAATCATTCAGATTCCAAACTCTCCACCATGGCCAAGACCAAAGAGCTCTCCAAGGATGTCAGGGACAAGATTGTAGACCTACACAGGGCTGGAATGGGTACAAGACCATCGCCAAACAATTGGTGAGAAGGTGACAACAGTTGGTGCGATTATTCGCAAATGGAAGAAACACAAAATAACTGTCAATCTCCCTCGGCCTGGGACTCCATGCAAGATATCACCTCGTGGAGTTGCAATGATTATGAGAACAGTGAGGAATCAGCCCAGAACTACACGGGAGGATCTTGTCAAGGATCTCATGGCAGCTGGGACTTTAGTCACCAAGAAAACAATTGGTAACACACTATGCCAGGGTTCTTCAATTCCGGTCCTGGAGGGCCGAAACACCTCTGTTTTTCATCCTCTCCTTCTAATCAGGGGCTAATTCAGACCTGGGACACCAGGTGAGTGCAATTAACTACCAGGTAGAAATAAAAAACAGAAGTGTTTCGGCCCTCCAGGACCAGAATTGAAGAACCATGCACTATGCAGTGAAAGGACTGAAATCCTGCAGCGCCCGCAAGGTCCCCCTGCTCAAGAAAGCACTTATACAGGCCCGTCTGAAGTTTGCCAATGAACATCTGAATGATTCAGAAAGTATTGTGGTCAGATGAGACCAAAAACTAGGTCTTTGGCATCAACTTAACTCACCGTGTTTGAAGGAGGAGGAATGCTGCCTATGACCCCAAGAACACCATCCCCACCGTCAAACATGGAGGTGGAAACATTATGCTTTGGGGGTGTTTTTCTGCTAAGGGGACAGGACAACTTCACCGCATCAAAGGGACGATGGACGGGGCCATGTACCATCAAATCTTGGATGAGAACCTCCTTCCCTCAGTCAGGGCATTGAAAATGGGTTGTGGATGGGTATTCCAGCATGACAATGACCCAAAACACACGGCCAAGGCAACAAAGGAGTGGCTCAAGAAGAAGCACATTAAGGTCCTGGAGTGGCCTAGCCAGTCTCCAGACCTTAATCCCATAGAAAATCTGTGGAGGGAGCTGAAGATTCGAGTTGCCAAACGTCAGCCTAAAAACCTTAATGACTTGGAGAAGATCTGCAAAGAGGAGTGGGACAAAATCCCTCCTGAGATGTGTGCAAACCTGGTGGCCAACTACAAGAAACGTCTGACCTCTGATTGCCAACAAGGGTTTTGTCACCAAGTACTAAGTCATGTTTTGCAGAGGGGTCAAATACTTATTTCCCTCATTAAAATGCAAATCAATTTATAACATTTTTGACATGCGTTTTTCTGGATTTTTTTGTTGTTATTCTGTCTCTCACTGTTCAAATAATCCTATCATTAAAATGATGGACTGATCATGTCTTTGTCAGTGGGCAAACGTCCAAAATCAGCAGGGGATCAAATACTTTTTTCCCTCACTGTATAGTACAAATATTTGAGTAGACTGACCAGAGCAGTTTAAAAAGCAGTATCAGTCAAATGACAGACAGTGAGGTATCAGATTTAGATTGTATGAGTATACAGTCCACACCATATCTATTTTGATAGAGAAGCTAACATTTTAAATGAAAGCACTTTATGTATCTATTCCCCCATTTGAAGAAGTCATAAGTATTCTGACCATTTCACTTATAGTGTATAAAAGTAGTCAAAAGTTGAGTATTTGGTCCCAAACTCGTTGGTTGCATTTGCAGTTTGTTTTGGTTGTGTTTTGGGTTATATTTTGTCCAATAGTAACTGAATGGTGGATGATGACTGGAGTAATTTTCTGTCTAAGTGAGTAGATAACAGGTTTCTAAACACTACTAAATTAATCCTAATGATGCCATGATTAATAAAAATCATGAAGGAATCATTAACAATTATGAATGAGAAAGTTACAGAAGCTACAACAAAACATGCTAACCTCTCACCATTACCAATAACAGAGGGGGAATGATCCTTGTTCCTCTGTAACTTTCTCATTCATCATCATTCATGATTCATTCATGATTATTCATAATCATGGTAGCATCCACATGAATGTAGAAGTGTTCAGAAACATATTCTATTCTTACTGACAATACAAGTGAAGTGACTCCAAAATGACAGGACATTATTCACCATTCAGTTTCTATTGGGTAAAACATAATCCAAAACACAACCAAAACAAACGGCAAATGTATTCAACAAGTTTGTAGAATCACAAGCTTGATGTAATCACTACAGGCAAAGAATATTGGACCAAATACTAAACTTTGGACTAAATTAATTTGTCCAAATACTTATGACTTTTTCAAATGGGAGAACTAGATACATTAAGTGCTTTCATTTCTAAACAGTAAAACAGGTATGTATGAATACCCTCAAATAAAAAGTGACATTCTGTACGGTCGCCTAATATGAAACAATTTCAAATCCAAAATGCTGGAGCATAGCACCAAATGTAAAACTGTAAGCTTCACTGTCCAAACACATATGGTGTGGACTATGTGTGCCTGGTAAACACATGTGGATCTGGTGAACAGTTATCACTTGTTGACCAACTACAGGAATACTGACCTCAGAGTCTCCAGTTTACAGTGGGGATTCCCCAGTCCAGCGGAGAGCAGCTTCACTCCTGAATCCTTCAGGTCATTGTTACTCAGATCCAGCTCTCTCAGGTGTGAGGGGTTTGAACTGAGAGCTGAGACCAACACTTCACAGGATGTGTCTGTGAGTTTACAGCCAGTGAGTCTGTCAACAGAGTAAATACCTTGAGGGACAGGTTGTATTAAAATGTTACATTTAGCTTCCCTGCTTACACTGTTACCCCTGCACTAATAATGTGAACACTGTGTATAGATGTCTCAATGCTACAACTTTTCTGATCCGTTTGTATTACAGTTTGTTTAAGACTTTTCAGCTGATAGAAAGTTTAGTCAGCCAATGAAAATATTGTTGTTCTTACATACAGTAAAGTTTGGTCTGAGGGATAGTCACATGAGTACTTACAGAGCCAGTCAGCCAATAAAAATGCTGCTGTAACTACAATGTATTTTGGTGTGGGATATTTCCATGAATACTTACAGAGCTTTCCTGCAGCCTCTCACAGCTGGGAGCAGTCTCCTACGACCCTCCTCTGATGTCTTGTATACCTTCAGGTCAAACACATCCAGAACCTCCTCTGATATCTGTAGCATGTAGGCCAGTGCTGAACACTGAGAAAGTGTGAGGTTTTTGGATCTCTTCTCTGACCTCAAGTACGCTTGGATTTCCTCTTGTACTGAATGGTCTTTCATCTCTATCAGACAGTGGAAGAGATTGATGCACCTCTCAGGGGAGATGTTCTTCCTCTGCATCACCTTAAGGGATCGGATTGTTTTCTGGACGCTGTCTGGACTCCTTTCTGTCTGTGTCACCAGACCTCGTAGGAGTTTCTGATTGGACTCCAGTGACATGCCATGAAGGAAGCGGACAAAGAGGTCCAGGTGTCCGTTCTTGCTCTCCAAGGCTTTATCCACGGTACTCTTCAGCAGCTCATGCAAGGTTAGCTCTTCAGATGCAGCTCTAGACTTTCTCTTGAGGAAGGGCTTCAGTGCATCCATGTTCTTGGTTGTGTAACAATGGTACATGTAGACAGCTGAGAGAAACTCCTGAATGCTCAGATGAACAAAGCAGTACACCACTCTCTGAAATAACACAGACTCTTCTTTAAAGATTTGTGTGCACACTCCTGAGTACACTGAGGCTTCTTTGACATCAATGCCACACTCTTTCAGGTCTTCTTCATAGAACATGAGATTACCCTTCTCCAGATTTTCAAACGCCAGCTTCCCCAGCTTCAGAATAATTTCCTTATCTGACTCCATGAGCTCCTGTTGATCCATCTCATCTCTTCCATGATATTTCTGGTTCTTCAGGTTGGTCTGAATGAGCAGGAAGTGTATTGACATCTCAGTCAGAGTCGTGGGCATCTCTCTCCTCTTGTCTGTACTCAACATGTGTTCAAGGACTACTGCAGAAATCCAACAGAAGACTGGAATGTGGCACATGATGTGGAGGCTCCTTGATGTCTTTATGTGTGAGATGATTCTGCTGGCCAGGTCCTCATCACTGAATCTCTTCCTGAAGTACTCCTCCTTCTGTGGGTCATTGAACCCTCGTACCTCTGTCACCTGGTCAACACACTTAGGGGGGATCTGATTGGTTGCTGCTGGTCGGGAGGTTATCCATAGGAGAGCAGAGGGAAGCAGATTCCCCTTGATGAGGTTTGTCAGCAGAACATCGACAGACGATGTCTGGGAGACATCAGACACCTTTTCATTGTGCTGGAAATCCAATGGAAGTCTGCTTTCATCCAAACCATCAAAGATGAACATAGCTTTACAGGCAGTGAGTTTCTTTGCATTGCCTATGTCTAGTTCTGTGTGGAAGCCATTTAAAAGTCTGAGAAGACTGTACTGGAGATCTTTAATCAAGTTCAGCTCCCGGAAAGGAAGCACAAATATGATATCCACATCTTGGTTCGCCTTCTCTTCAGCCCAGTCTAGGATGAACTTCTGCACAGAGACTGTTTTTCCGATGCCAGCGATGCCCTTCGTCAGCACAGTTCTGATGCTTCTCTCTTGGCCTGGTAAGGGTTTAAAGATGTCATTGCAGTGGATTGCTGTGTCATGTGAGGTTGGTGTCCTGGATGCTGTCTCTAGCTGCCACACCTCATGTTCATTGTTAACCCCTTCACTCTCTCCTTCTGTGATGTAGAGCTCTGTGTAAATCCTGTTGAGGGGAGTTTGGTTCCCTGCTATTTCCATGCCTTCTATCACACATTCATACCTCCTTTTCAGACTGTCTTTATGGTTTACTATAGCTCTCTGCAGGCTGTCATCCACTACAAGGGAAGAAGAACAATGATGTGTATCAGAAACATTCATTGACAGGATGAAAAGTGGGCCTTCCACAACTACAGTAACTTCTATTATCTCATAATATTGTAGTTAACTACTGTAAATCATATTAAGGTATTGACTTGGCCCACGTGTGCAAGTGGTCTTACTGTTTTCAGAGCCTCGTGTTTTATTGGGTTGACTCAGGTGCTGTAGTACAGGCCATGTTCTGGATCTCTTTCTACACTGAGGACAGTCATAGTCTCCTGAAGGAGCAGGTTTCTCCCAGTATCTGGTGATGCACTGTCTGCAGAACCTGTGTCCACAGGTGATAGAGACTGGATCCCTCAGCACCTGCTGACACACTGCACACCTGGACTGATCCTCTGGCAGAGTAGACCATCCACTACAGAGATAAAGGAGAGAGAGAGAGATTGTAGATGTTAATACTGATCCTCTAATAGAGTAGACCTTCCACTACAGAGATAAAGGAGAGAGAGATTGTAGATGTTAATACTGATCCTCTAACAGAGTAGACCATCCACTACAGAGATAAAGGAGAGAGAGATTGTAGATGTTAATACTGTTCATAGACAGACAGCTGGGAACAGTATACTCTGCTCTCTGAGTGTGGTAGTAGCCTCTGGAAAGGATAACATGTCCACAGTGGTATTACTAAACTATATGAACTCAGAAGGTTGTAGAAACATGTCCACAGTGGTATTACTAAACTATATGAACTCAGAAGGTTGTAGAAACATGTCCACAGTGGTATTACTAAACTATATGAACTCAGAAGGTTGTAGAAACATGTCCACAGTGGTATTACTAAACTATATGAACTCAGGTTGTAGAAACATGTCCACAGTGGTATTACTAAACTATATGAACTCAGAAGGTTGTAGAAACATGTCCACAGTGGTATTACTAAACTATATGAACTCAGAAGGTTGTAGAAACATGTCCACAGTGGTATTACTAAACTATATGAACTCAGAAGGTTGTAGAAACATGTCCACAGTGGTATTACTAAACTATATGAACTCAGAAGGTTGTAGAAACATGTCCACGGTGGTATTACTAAACTATATGAACTCAAAAGGTTGTAGAAACATGTCCACAGTGGTATTACTAAACTATATGACCTCAGAAGGTTGTAGAAACATGTCCACAGTGGTATTACTAAACTATATGAACTCAGAAGGTTGTAGCAACATGTCCACAGTGGTATTACTAAACTATATGAACTCAGAAGGTTGTAGAAACATGTCCACAGTGGTATTACTAAACTATATGAACTCAGAAGGTTGTAGAAACATGTCCACAGTGGTATTACTAAACTATATGAACTCAGAAGGTTGTAGAAACATGTCCACAGTGGTATTACTAAACTATATGAACTCAGAAGGTTGTAGAAACATGTCCACAGTGGTATTACTAAACTATATGAACTCAGAAGGTTGTAGAAACATGTCCACAGTGGTATTACTAAACTATATGAACTCAGAAGGTTGTAGAAACATGTCCACAGTGGTATTACTAAACTATATGAACTCAGATTGTAGAAATCTTCAAAAGTATAGAATGTACACACTAAGAAAAGAGGGTTCCGCAAGGGTTCTTTGGGAAGGTGATGGTTCTATGTAGAACCATAATGACTCAACGAACCCTTCAAGCCATTCAATGGTTCTTTGCAGTTCACAAAAAGGGTTATTTGCGTTTTAGTGATAATTAAAATGTAGAGGCAGTGGCTCATTAGAATATTTTGCGGAGTGGTTTGTTCAAAGCTCTTTTTGTGTAACAGTGAGTGAGTGCCATTGACGTTTATCTAATGTGTTGTGTTATGCAATGACTGTTAATACACACAGTTATGTGGGACTATGGCCAGTGGCGGTGTCTTGTGAACGACTCACGTATGGCCTTGTGTCAATTGAGAACGGTTGACTAAGTCAGTGGTTCTCAATTCTCTCCTCAGTGACGTAGTGATGTTATGTTTCATACTGAAGCTCCAAGACATGTGTTGAAATCGCTAAGCAGCTAACTTCGAATCAATGTGCCGATGCGTGTATCACTTTATCAGAAGTACGTCATCAATGATGTCCGAAGCTTCGTTTGATCACATGCTTTTTCAAACCGTGTGTTGCAAAATGCAAGATCCCACTGATTTCACCGTGGTTCCGATGCTTTCTTCGATTAAGCTGCTTTTAAACACCGACTGCTACTGGATACCATACTTATACATTTAGTTAGGATTTTGTACAAATAATTTCACCTGACTGGTGTCTTAGCTGGTAGAGTAGGGAACTATGGAACATTCCGGGATGTGTGAGTATGAGTTCGAATCCGGTTGAAGAGACACTATTCAGAAAATAGTTTTGTGAAACCACACTTTCTGCACTGTTGTTCAAATAATTAGTTTTATTTAGTATAGTATAAGCTTCTCTCTTAAACATCCTCAATAATGCCATAGATTCCATTTTTGAAAAATAGTCCACTTGAAGGCAGAAAAATAAGCATGATGTAAGATGTGATCTGACTGGAGGCTATTAAAGCCAACGACTTACCACCACAGAGTTTTGATAAAATCAGTGGAGAAAAAAATACCTTTATCTGATAATCACACATTGCTATTTATTGCTGACCAGCAGATGTCACTAATGTGCATTGTGTGAATGAATAAAGAAGCTCAGAGCAATTAACCTAATTGACACAATTGGCTGGAAAGCCTCATTAGCAAACTAAGTTTCCTGAAGCAATCACTACATTGACCTGCAGCAGTTTGAGAGCTAGCACATCTGATTCAACTGGTAATGGCAGGTAGCTTAGCATTAAGAGCCAGTAACTGAAAGGTCGCTGGTTTGAATCCCCGAGCCGACTAGGTGAAAAATCAGCCAATGTGCCCTTGAGCAAGGCACTTCACCCTAATTGCCCTATGTTGCTCTGCATAAGAGCGTCTGCTAAAATGTTAAATATAACACCTATGGAATTTAAACAATATAGTATGGCTAACCAGAATACAGAAAAAACCTGTAATGTAACATTTAGATGGAGAACTCCTTCCTTCTGTCACTACAGATTTAGATGGATAACTCCTTCCTTCTGTCACTACAGATTTAGATGGAGAACTCCTTCCTTCTGTCACTACAGATTTAGATGGAGAACTCCTTCCTTCTGTCACTACAGATTTAGATGGATAACTCCTTCCTTCTGTCACTACAGATTTAGATGGAGAACTCCTTCCTTCTGTCACTACAGATTTAGATGGAGAACTCCTTCCTTCTGTCACTACAGATTTAGATGGAGAACTCCTTCCTTCTGTCACTACAGATTTAGATGGATAACTCCTTCCTTCTGTCACTACAGATTTAGATGGATAACTCCTTCCTTCTGTCACTACAGATTTAGATGGAGAACTCCTTCCTTCTGTCACTACAGATTTAGATGGATAACTCCTTCCTTCTGTCACTACAGATTTAGATGGAGAACTCCTTCCTTCTGTCACTACAGATTTAGATGGAGAACTCCTTCCTTCTGTCACTACAGATTTAGATGGATAACTCCTTCCTTCTGTCACTACAGATTTAGATGGAGAACTCCTTCCTTCTGTCACTACAGATTTAGATGGAGAACTCCTTCCTTCTGTCACTACAGATTTAGATGGAGAACTCCTTCCTTCTGTCACTACAGATTTAGATGGAGAACTCCTTCCTTCTGTCACTACAGATTTAGATGGAGAACTCCTTCCTTCTGTCACTACAGATTTAGATGGAGAACTCCTTCCTTCTGTCACTACAGATTTAGATGGAGAACTCCTTCCTTCTGTCACTACAGATTTAGATGGAGAACTCCTTCCTTCTGTCACTACAGATTTAGATGGAGAACTCCTTCCTTCTGTCACTACAGATTTAGATGGAGAACTCCTTCCTTCTGTCACTACAGATTTAGATGGAGAACTCCTTCCTTCTGTCACTACAGATTTAGATGGAGAACTCCTTCCTTCTGTCACTACAGATTTAGATGGATAACTCCTTCCTTCTGTCACTACAGATTTAGATGGAGAACTCCTTCCTTCTGTCACTACAGATTTATATGGAGAACTCCTTCCTTCTGTCACTACAGATTTAGATGGAGAACTCCTTCCTTCTGTCACTACAGATTTAGATGGAGAACTCCTTCCTTCTGTCACTACAGATTTAGATGGATAACTCCTTCCTTCTGTCACTACAGATTTAGATGGAGAACTCCTTCCTTCTGTCACTACAGATTTAGATGGAGAACTCCTTCCTTCTATCACTACAGATTTAGATGGAGAACTCCTTCCTTCTGTCACTACAGATTTAGATGGAGAACTCCTTCCTTCTGTCACTACAGATTTAGATGGAGAACTCCTTCCTTCTGTCACTACAGATTTAGATGGAGAACTCCTTCCTTCTGTCAGTACAGATTTAGATGGATAACTCCTTCCTTCTGTCACTACAGATTTAGATGGATAACTCCTTCCTTCTGTCACTACAGATTTAGATGGAGAACTCCTTCCTTCTGTCACTACAGATTTAGATGGAGAACTCCTTCCTTCTGTCACTACAGATTTAGATGGAGAACTCCTTCCTTCTTTCACTACAGATTTAGATGGAGAACTCCTTCCTTCTGTCACTACAGATTTAGATGGAGAACTCCTTCCTTCTGTCACTACAGATTTAGATGGAGAACTCCTTCCTTCTGTCACTACAGATTTAGATGGAGAACTCCTTCCTTCTGTCACTACAGATTTAGATGGAGAACTCCTTCCTTCTGTCACTATAGATTTAGATGGAGAACTCCTTCCTTCTGTCACTACAGATTTAGATGGAGAACTCCTTCCTTCTGTCACTACAGATTTGGGTAAAACAGCTTTTCATTTCTTTGCACCTCACTTATGGAACAATCTTCAAAATACCGTCCAGTTTGATGCATGGGGGCCTTTTGGTCCATTCATATTGTTAGTAGAGGACCTCTTCACTGAGGAATGTGGTTGTTTTTTATCATGTTTTTTTTTTATCATGGGTTTTTTTATCATGGTTTTTTTTATCATGTTTTTTTTTGTATTTTTCTTTTTGTGTTTCCTGCCTTGATTGTAGCATCTGTCTCTCTAACTTGTATTGTGTGATTGCTGTATTTCCTTGTATTGTGTAATTGCTGTAATTACTTTTATTGTGTAATTGCTGAAATTACTTGTAGTGTAATTGCTGTAATTACTTTTATTGTGTAATTGCTGAAATTACTTGTAGTGTAATTGCTGTAATTACTTTTATTGTGTAATTGCTGTAATTACTTTTATTGTGTTCTTGCTTGGTCTTGTCATGCAGGTCTCCATTTAAACAGACCTTGGTCTCAATCAGACTACCTTGCCTTAAATAAAGGTTAAAAGGTGCAATATGTAACTTTTTGGGTGACCCGACCAAATTCATATAGAAATGTAAGATCTGGCATTCAAAGCAAGTCTAGGAAGCGGTAGATCTGTTCTATGTGAGCTATTTCTTTGCTTCCCGGTCTTAAGTTTCGGTTTTGCGTCTTTTAATTTCGGTTTTGTACACCAGTTGAAAATACAATATTTTTGTTTATGGAAAATATATTTCATATCGGTTTTGATGATACAATGATTCTCTACACTATACTTGCTTGTTTTGTCACATAAACTGAAATAACGTGAACAATTAGAATTTTAGCAACCAGCAACTGGCAGAGCGATTTTTGCAAAACATATGATGTTTTGATTTAGTATCAAGGCGATTGGATTTGTCTCGTTTCCACAAGAGCTACTGTATCTGTGTTATATCAATAAAATAATATGTATCTGTAACAACAAGGGCCATGACTGATATCTTGGTCGGCTATACTCGCTACAGCAGTTATGGTCAGATATGAACATGAACCAGCTTATTGAGATTGAACTAAATTGTTTTTGCAGGGCAAGACGTTTGGGGGGGGGGGGGGGGGGGAATAAATAAACCACTATGAAACAACATGTTAAAATATACACTGAGTGGACAAAACACACAAAGCCCCCTCCTGCTTTACAGTATATACTCAGATACACAAAATACATACAGTGGGGAGAACAAGTATATGATACACTGCCGATTTTGCAGGTTTTCCTACTTACAAAGCATGTAGAGGTCTGTAATTTTGATCATAGGTACACTTCAACTGTGAGAAAATCACATTGTATGATTTTTAAGTAATTAATTTGCATTTTATTGCATGACATAAGTATTTGATACATCAGAAAAGCAGAACTTAATATTTGGTACAGAAACCTTTGTTTGCAATTACAGAGGTCATACGTTTCCTGTAGGTCTTGACCAGGTTTGCACACACTGCAGCAGGGATTTTGGCCCACTCCTCCATACAGACCTTCTCCAGATCCTTCAGGTTTCGGGGCTGTCGCTGGGCAATACGGACTTTCAGCTCCCTCAAAATATTTTCTATTGGGTTCAGGTCTGGAGACTGGCTGGGCCACTCCAGGACCTTGAGATGCTTCTTACGGAGCCACTCCTTAGTTGCCCTGGCTGTGTGTTTCGGGTCGTTGTCATGCAGGAAGACCCAGCCATGACCCATCTTCAATGCTCTTACTGAGGGAATGAGGTTGTTGGCCAAGATCTCGCGATACATGGCCCCATCCATCCTCCCCTCAATACGGTGCATTCGTCCTGTCCCCTTTGCAGAAAAGCATCCCCAAAGAATGATGTTTCCACCTCCATGCTTCACGGTTGGGATGGTGTTCTTGGGGTTATACTCATCCTTCTTCTTCCTCCAAACACGGCGAGTGGAGTTTAGACCAAAAAACTATATTTTTGTCTCATCAGACCACATGACTTTCTCCCCTTCCTCCTCTGGATCATCCAGATGGTCATTGGCAAACTTCAGTCTCATCAGACCACATGACCTTCTCCCATTCCTCCTCTGGATCATCCAGATGGTCATTGGCAAACTTCAGTCGGGCCTGGACATGCGCTGGCTTGAGCAGGGGGACCTTGCATGCGCTGCAGGATTTTAATCCATGACGGCGTAGTGTGTTACTAATGGTTTTCTTTGAGACTGTGGTCCCAGCTCTCTTCAGGTCATTGACCAGGTCCTGCCTTGTAGTTCTGGGCTGATCCCTCACCTTCCTCATGATCATTGATGCCCCACGAGGTGAGATCTTGCATGGAGCCCCAGACCGAGGGTGATTGACCGTCATCTTGAACTTCTTCCATTTTCTAATAATTGCGCCAACAGTTGTTGCCTTCTCACCAAGCTGCTTGCCTATTGTCCTGTAGCCCATCCCAGCCTTGTGCAGGTCTACAATTTTATCCCTGATGTCCTTACACAGCTCTCTGGTCTTGGACATTGTGGAGAGGTTGGAGTCTGTTTGATTGAGTGTGTGGACAGGTGTCTTTTATACAGGTAACGAGTTCAAACAGGTGCAGTTAATACAGGTAATGAGTGGAGAACAGGAGGGCTTCTTAAAGAAAAACTAAGAGGTCTGTGAGACCCGGAATTCTTACTGGTTGGTAGGTGATCAAATACTTATGTCATGCAATAAAATGCAAATTAATTATTTAAAAATCATACAATGTGATTTCCTGGATTTTTGTTTTAGATTCCGTCTCTCACAGTTGAAGTGTACCTATGATAAAATATACAGACCTCTACATGCTTTGTAAGTAGGAACACCTGCAAAATCGGCAGTGTATCAAATACTTGTTCTCCCCACTGTATTTGTTCAGATCTTGAAGATTCTCCTCTTCAATAGTAATATAATCAATTCTTCCAGTAACTTACCTAGGGTCAAAGGTCACTGGTCCATCACTAAAATGTATAGGTTGTTCCATAGAGAAGTCACTCTTCATGGACAGATGACTGGGTACTGGAGAGACTGATCTCAGAGTTTGGTTGGAGATTCTGGAAAACATAATAAATCCCCATGAAACTACATTTTAAAATATTTCAAAACTATATTTCAATAGATAAAATACATTACATGAAGCAATAAAATATATGCCATTACATAAAGCAAAAAACATACACTGAGTATACAAAACATTAAGAACACCTTCCTAATATTGAGTTGCACCTCCCCTCTCTTTTGCCCTCAGAACAGCCTCAACTCGTCGGGGCATGGACTCTACAAGGTGTCGAAAGCGTCCCACAGGGATGCTGGCCCATGTTGACTCCAATGCGGCCCACAGTTGTGTCAAAATGGCTGGATGTCCTTTGGGTAGTGGACCATTTTTGATACACACAGGAAACTTTTGAGCGTGAACAACCCAGCAGCGTTGCAGTTCTTGACAAAAACCTGTGTGCCTGGTACCTACTACAATACCCCGTTCAAAGGCATACCCTGTCCATTCACCCTCTGAATGGCACATTTACACAATCCATGTCTCATTTGTCTCCAGGATTAAAAATCCTTCATTAACCTGTCTCCTCCCCTTCATCTCCACTGATTGAAGTTGATTTAACAAGTTACATAAATAAGAGATCATAGCTTTCACCTGGATTCACCTTGTCAATCTATGTCATGGAAAAAGCAGGTGTTCATAATGTTTTGTACACTCAGTGTATTAAAATATATTACATAAACAACTAATTATAAGCAGATGCTTTACAGTATATACTCAGATACACAAAATACATCTGGTTTCAGATCTTGGAGATTCTCCTCTTCAATAGTAATATGATACATTTTTACCTAGGGTCAAAGGTCACTGGTCCATCACTAAAATGTATAGGTTGTTCCATAGAGAAGTCACTCTTCATGGACAGATGACTGGGTACTGGAGAGACTGATCTCAGAGTTTGGTTTGAGATTCTGGAAAACATAATAAATCCCCATGAAACTACATTTCAAAATATATCAAAACTATATTTCAATAGATAAAATACATTACATGAAGCAATAAAATATATGCCATTACAGAAAGCAAAAAACATACACTGAGTATACAAAACATTAAGAACACCTTCCTAATATTGAGTTGCACCTCCCCTCTCTTTTGCCCTCAGAACAGCCTCAACTCGTCAGGGCATGGACTCTACAAGGTGTTGAAAGCGTCCCACAGGGATGCTGGCCCATGTTGACGCCAATGCGTCCCAGTTGTGTCAAAATGGCTGGATGTCCTTTGGGTAGTGGACCATTCTTAATACACACAGGTAACATTTGAGCGTGAACAACCCAGCAGCGTTGCAGTTCTTGACAAAAACCTGTGTGCCTGGTACCTACTCCCATACTCCGTTCAAAGACACTTAAATATTTTGTCTTGCCCATTCACCCTCCGAATGGCACACATACACAATCCATGTCTCAATTGTCTCATGGCTTAAAAATCCTTCATTAACCTGTCTCCTCCCCTTCATCTACACTGATTGGAGTTGATTTAACAAGTGACATCAATAAGAGATCATATCTTTCACCTGGATTCACCTGTCAATCTATGTCATGGAAAAAGCAGGTGTTCATAATGTTTTGTACACTCAGTGTATATAAAGCATTAAAATGTATGCCATTACATAAAGCATTAAATTATGTGACATTACATAAAGCATTTAAATATATGCCATTACATAAAGCAACAAACAAACAGTGTAAAAAACATTAAGAACACCCTCCAAATATTGAGTTGCAACCCCCCCCTACCAGTCTCCTCCCCTGCATCTACACTGACTGAAGTGGATTTAACAAGTTTAACGTACTTGTAACATCATCACATTGTAACACTGATTCACTTCCTCATCTCAGTTCCACTTTAATCCTTAAGAGTCTATTCATGCACATACTTTATAATATGTCCATATATAGTTATAATCTGTTCTAGGAACATCTACCCAAAATATTACACCTTCTTTATTACTTCACCAAACATACACTACATGATCAAAAGTATGTGGACACCTGCTGGTCTAACATCTCATTACACCTGCTGGTCCAACATCTCATTACACCTGCTGGTCCAACATCTCATTACACCTGCTGGTCCAACATCTCATTACACCTCCTGGTCCAACATCTCATTACACCTCCTGGTCCAAAATCTCATTACACCTGCTGGTCCAACATCTCATTACACCTGCTGGTCCAACATCTCATTACACCTACTGGTCCAAAATCTCATTACACCTGCTGGTCCAACATCTCATTACACCTGCTGGTCCAAAATCTCATTACACCTGCAGGCCAACATCTCATTACACCTGCTGGTCCAACATCTCATTACACCTGCTGGTCCAACATCTCATTACACCTGCTGGCCAACATCTCATTACACCTGCTGTTCCAACATCTCATTACACCTGCTGGTCCAACATCTCATTCCAAAATCATGGCCATTAATATGGAGTTGGTTCCCCCTTTGCTGCTATACCAGCCTCCACTCTTCTGGGAAGGATTTCCACTAGATGTTGGAACATTGTGCGGGGACTTGCTTCCATTCCGTGGTCCTCTGTAGCTCAGCTGGTAGAGCACGGCGCTTGTAACGCCAAGGTAGTGGGTTCGATCCCCGGGACCACCCATACACAAAAATGTATGCACGCATGACTGTAAGTCGCTTTGGATAAAAGCGTCTGCTAAATGGCATATTAATATTATAAGATAATTAGTGAGGTCGGGCACTGATGTTAGGCGATTAGGCCTGGCTCGCAGTAGGCATTCCAAAGGTGTTCGATGGGGTTGAGGTCAGGGCTCTGTGCAGGCCAGTCAAGTTCTTCCAGTTCAAACCATTTCTGTATGGACCTTGCTTTGTGCACAGAATCGTCTAGAATGTCATTGTATGCGGTAGCGTTAAGATTTCCCTTCACTGGAACTAAGGGGCCTAGCCCGAACCACGAAAAACAGCCCCAGACCATTATTTCTCCTCCACCAAACTTTACAGTTGGCACTATGCATTAGGGCAGGTAGCGTTATCCTGGCATCCGCCAAACCCAGATTTGTCCGTCGGACTGCCAGATGGTGAAGCGTGATTCATCACTCCAGAGATCGTGTTTCCACTGCTCCAGAGTCCAATGGCGGCGAGCTTGTTGGAAATGTTGCATCCTATGACCGTGCCACGTTGAAAGTCACTGAGCTCTTCAGTAAAGCCATTCTACTACTAATGTTTGTCTATGGAGATTGCATGGCTGTGTGCTCGATTTTATACACCTGTCAGCAACGGGTGTGACTGAAATAGCCGAATCCACTAATTTGATGGGGTGTCCACATACTTTTGTATATATAGTGTATGTGTAAAAATAAATACATATATACAGTACCAGTCAAAGGTTTGGACACAGCTACTCATTTAAGGGTTTTTCTTAATTTTTACTATTTTCTACATTGTAGAATAATAGTGATGACATCAAAACTATGAAATAACACACATGGAATCATGTAGTAACCAAAAAAGTATTAAACAAATCAAAAAATATTTTATATTTGAGATTCTTCAAAGTAGCCACCCTTTGCCTTGATGACAGCTTTGCACAATCTTGAGCAATTTCCAAATGCCTGAAGGTACCACGTTCATCTGTACAAACAATCGTACGCAAGTATAAACACCATGGGACCATGCAGCTGTCATACCGCTCAGGAAGGAGACGCGTCCTGTCTCCTAGAGATGAACGTACTTTGGTGCGAAAAGTGAAAATCAATCCCAGAACAACAGCAAAGGACTTTGTGAAGATGCTGGAGGAAACGCGTACAAAAGTATCTATATCCACAGTAAAACGAGTCCTATATCGACATAACCTGAAAGGCCGCTCAGCAAGGAAGAAGCCACTGCTCCAAAACCGCCATAAAAAAGCCAGACTACGGTTTGCATCTGCACATGGGGACGAAGATCATACTTTTTGGAGAAATGTCCTCTGGTCTGATGAAACAAAAATTTAACTGTTTGGCCATAATGACCATCGTTATGTTTGGAGGAAAAAGGGTGTTGCTTGCAAGCCAAAGAACACCATCCCAACCGTGAAGCACAGGGGTGGCAGCATTATGCTGTTGGGGTGCTTTGCTGCAGGCGGGACTGGTGCACTTCACAAAATAGATGGCATCATGAGGAATGAAAATTATGTGGATATTTTGAAGCAACATCTCAAGACATCAGTCAGGAAGTTAAAGCTTGGTCACAAATGGGTCTTCCAAATGGACAATGACCCCAAGCATACTTCCAAAGTTGTGGCAAAATGGCTTAAGGACAACAAAGTCAAGGTATTGGAGTGGCCATCATAAAGCCCTGACCTCAATCCTATAGAAAATGTGTGGGCAGAACTGAAAAAGCGTGTGCGAGCAAGGAGGCCTATAAACCTGACTCAGTTACACCAGCTCTGTCAGGAGGAATAGGCCAAAATTCACCCAACTTATTGTGGGAAGCTTGTGGAAGGCTACCCGAAACGTTTGACCCAAGTTAAACAATTTAAAGGCAACGCTACCAAATACTAATTGAGTGTATGTAAACTTTTGACCCACTGGGAATGTGATGAAAGACATTTAACATTCTTAAAATAAAGTGGTGATCCTAACTGACCTAAGACAGGGAATTCTTACTAGGATTAAATGTCAGGAATTGTGAAAAACTGAGTTTAAATGTATTTGGCTAAGATGTATGTAAACTTCAGACTTCAACTGTAGATTGTAATATGTATTTTTCTGGCTTGTCTTCCCCAGTGATTTGACCCACGCACTCCTACTGCTTATTATGTGACTTGTTAAGCGCATTTCTACTCCTGAAACTTTTCAGGATTGCCATAACAAAGGGGTTGAATACTTACTGATTCAAGACATTTCAGCTTTTTATTTTTAATTACATTTGTAAAGACTTCGTAAAACATAATTCCATTTTGACATTATGGGGTATTGTGTGTAGGCCAGTGACCAAATAAATCTGAATTTTATGCATTTTAAATTCAGGCTTTAACATAACAAAATGTGGAAAATGTCAGTCAAGGGGTGTGAATACTTTCTGAAGGCACTTTATATACCTAAAATCCGGCAAATTGAGAGCTCTCCACTAAAGTTTTACAAACAATAAAAACCTTGGCGCGCCCGAAAATATTATTAAAAAGTTTGGTCCTTGGACACAGAGGGGTTAAACACTAAAGTTACCGTCCATCTAGTGAAGAGAGGAGAACCGGACAGAGGGATGGTAGGTAGCCAGCATCCGTCAACGAGAGAGGGAGAAGCCCTCCACGGTATTTAACAGGTGGAAGAAACAACCAGGGAGCTCCATCGGTCCACAAGAAATGCAGGCAGCCGGTGATGATGTAGTGGTAGCTAGGATAACTAGGATGCTGCTGGTAAAGAGTAGCTAGCTTAGCTAGCTGTACCGACTAGCTTGGCTAGCTAGCAGGTCGTTCGTCTGTCCCTCGAGGATGATGACGAACCCGTTGAACCACACAATTAAACAAGACTAGCGAGTGAAAAGGATCTGGCTACACTCATACTGTCACTGACCATTAAGCAAAAAAGCAAATTGAACAATAAACTTCGGTGTCTCAACACTGTAACGAATTCCCTCGTTATTCCCCAACATCACCTCAGCCCACTCTGCGCGTAACTGGACAATATGCTTGGCGCCAAACCGTACGTGGACGCGGACAGTTCTGTACGTGGACGCGGACAGTTCCAGAACGCGGACATGAGCAGAGCAACACAATAAACTAAACCAGGTCTTTACAGTGGCTTACATTAGTAATATTAATTTTTTATTATGGAAAACAAAATTATTCGTTTTTTAAAACAATATTTTGAGATCTGGGCCCATATCCAAAAAGCGTCTCAGAGTAGAAAATGTGTCGTATAAGTACTGAGAATAAAGCCGTTTTAGTCCTACTCTTATGGGTATAAATTAATGCTATGCATGAAGCCTCTTTATTCATAAGCGTCCCACCTAGTTGGCAGATATTTAGGACACCTCATGAGCTGTACTAACCAGTTAAGAGGTACCAGCAGGTGTCTTGATAATAGAAACATGCAGCGAGTCAGTGGTTCCTGTGCAACATGTAATTGCTTTGGAGCAGTGGTGACCTGTCATTCAGGGCAGAGCCCCACCTGTTTAGCAGATGCTCTTACCCAGAGCGATTTACAGTAAGTGCATTCATCTTAAGATAGCTAGGTGAGACAACCAGATAATACAGTCAAATATACAGGATACAAACATTCAATGTCAGCTAAACAATGGATATATAGCGTTTTGCAATAAAAATAATACTTATTATCTACATCTAAAATCTATTAATTAAACATCTGAGAACAGTAATATTGAAGGTACCCATAAGCAACCATTTCTGATTATTGTGGAAATAGCATTAAGGAAATAAACTCTTAATAATTCTTAAACAAAATTGTCATCTCACCTCTTAGCTTCGGTGTCATGTTCCCCAGAGAGACTCATTTTAGACCACTGACCCCTAAACAGAGATCCAACATGTTGGTTGTAGTTAACACAGTAATTCTTGAATGTGAATTGTTATCATTTATTAATTATCTCTTACAAAACATTTACTAACAGACATATTGAAACAGTCAGGCTATTTAATGCAATCAAATGAACATCTGATTGTGACATCTCTTCTCCATGTTAACTGTCAATAATAATAATAAATCACTGTTTGTTAAGGTAGTTATAGACAGTGCAGCAACACAAGGCCATGTCTCACACTTATTTGTATTCATTAAAAGTCAGCCAATTATTATCTTTAAATCTGTTCTTTTCTAAACGTATCTGAGAATGTAGACAGAAGGGCTAAAACGGGCTTGATTGATCTGCAGGGGGATCAGTGATCTATACAGAAATGTTTTTTGCAACAATTAAGAGATTTTTTATTATTTAAAGTAGGCTAGGTTATAATGTATAACAGTAATTTTTTGTGTAAAGCAGATCAAGGTCTATACCTCAGCCAGTGGCGACCCGTCATTCAGGGCAGGTGGCCTTTCCTGTTTTGCATGTTATTTTGGCATTAATACGTGTCACATATCAGTTTGCAAAAAAATTAAAAATAATATATATAGAATTGAGTTAATAAAGCCGCAAAAAAACATGGTCTCTTTTTTGTTTTCTTGAGTAAGGCAGCTCCAAAATGCAGGTGTTTCAGCCTAGCTCAGTGCTTTCTGTGGTGGTGGGGCAGCCTAGCTCAGTGCTTTCTGGGGTGGTGGGTCAAGCCAGAAGACAATACAGAGCATTGCTTCGTGATTGGCTCAGTGTTCTGTCACTCATGGGGACACTACGTCACCGCCAAGTCTAAGGGTAGAGCTAGAAAATTCAAGCCCATTGGGTGCTGCCACAGAGTTACATTAGAAGTGCCCATCCAAGAAGGTCATTGGCCAACAGATAAAATGACGTCAAATCACATTATATCTACAGTAGCTTTGATTGGACTGATCAGGTCAACATCATACTTTCAAAATCTTAGCCAGCAGTCATCATCATGAATCAAGTCGACAATCTACAGGCAAATCCTTTTTAATCCTTGTCATATGAAGAGAAATAATGAAGAGAAATGATAGGACAGCTGTTGGGACTCTGCTGATGGGACTCTGCTGTTGGGACTCTGCTGTCGGGACTCTGCTGTTGGGACTCTGCTGTTGGGACTCTGCTGTTGGGACTCTGCTGTCGGGACTCTGCTGTTGGGACTCTGCTGTTGGGACTCTGCTGTTGGGACTCTGCTGTCGGGACTCTGCTGTTGGGACTCTGCTGTTGGGACTTTGCTTTATGTAGGCCCTAACAGTTTGTGGGCACCGTTTCTCACCGTTATAGTGCAATGAATGTATTGTTTAGTGTTGTGTTGTGGAGTGGCTTTGCTGGCATGCATCCCCCTTTATTTATGTTTTGCCCCACCAAGATTGACATGCTAAAATCACCACTGACCTCAGCTATAGCCTACATATCCTAGATGACCAGCCTAAACCTGTTCAGATCAGTTCCCATAACGTTATAGACCTAACAGTAGCAGGACAGAGCTTGTAGCCTAGGCATGGTATTTTACACACCATTTCAAACGGAGACCATCAGGTTTGTCAGCATGATAAGTGATCATAGCTCAAACCTACTCTGACTATTGAATGTCTGACGTTGACCTAACCTTATAATAGTTTGTAGTTTAGCCTAGACTTACCAGGGTCTGCCCGTCTTTCCTACATATCAACACATTTATCCTACTTCTAATGTTACAGAGAAATATGTGCCACAGTTTCAACAGCCATTGTGTAACTGCGTAGGCTACACACTTACTTTCACGTTCATATGAGGAAATCACATAACTTCTTACAGTCGCTGGTGCAGCCGCCTGTTCTCTTGCAGATGAAGTAGCTTTTATAGGCGACTCATTCAACCAGCCTAAACAACAGTAAATAAAATATGTCAAATGGTCAAAAGTCAATCCTGATATAGCCATGTACATCAAAGAGAGGTGTATTGCTACAGATGTAGGATCTTAATTTTAGCCAGTTTGCTACAGCAGGAAAATAATCCTGCAGCAACAGGACATTTTAATTATTATGGGAATGGCTGGCAGGGATGTAGCTCAGTTGGTAGAGCATGGCATTTGCAACGCCAGGGTTGTGGGTTCGATTCCAGTATAAAAAATAAAAATGTATGCACTCGCAATGTATGTAAGTCGCTCTGGATAAGAGCGTCTGCTAAATGACTAAAATGTAAAAAATCACCATGTAGAATTATGTGTACAGATATAGGATCTTAATTTGATCACCCCCCACTGCAGAATAACTTTCCCTCAACGCAGTAAATGTAAAACTTGTAGTGTATTTGAGGTTTTAAAAGGCTTCTGAAGTTTGTAATTTCCACTTAGAAATGGCAGACTTGAGTTTCCCTTACTAAAAATGTATCAACCGATACAAAAATGTCCATTAATTATAAATCACATTTACTGTTGCTGCAGGAATATTTTCCTGCTGTAGCAAACTGGCTCAAATTAAGATCCTACATATGTACTTGCAAATGTACTTGGCGAATAAAGGTGATTCTGATTCTGCAAAGGTTGAGTCTCTAGATTCCCTTGCTGCTCTGGGGAAATAATGAAATGGAAATCATGGGACTGGTTATCTCCAAACTCTAAGGCCATGTCATTTGTTATATTTCACCCTATTGATAAAGGAAGCTAGAAGGCTGAACCCAGAAGACAACTTTAAATCAATACTTACTGATATTATCCTAAAATCCTTTCACTCATATTGTTGTGTCTCTTTGTTCAACGGACGTCGGGTAGCCTGTGATATTAATATTGTAGCAAACAGCAGGGCAGGGCAGTGAACCCAGGTCGCTGGCCAAAACTAGGTTAACCCTATTGCTGCGATGGGAATTGTAACCTGTCTCACACTGCCCCCTATAAAAGCAAGTCTCGTGCTTCGACTACTCAGACCCCTCACACATCCGGGCTGTGCAATCTGATGGCCTCACAGACACCATACTACTTCTGACACCAATGTAGCAAACAGCAGGGCAGGGAAGTGAACCCAGGTTGCACTTGTAAAAAGGCAAACAACCTACGCATCGCGCCATTGCCGCCAATTGGGTTACTTGGTTGGAATTGCATCATAGTACATTGGAATAATGATGCATTTTATTTAGTAAAGTGGTTTCTTGCATCAAACACAACAACATTTTCAGTCACCTCCTCCTTGTGTGAAGGACAAGTAGATAAACAGGTTAATGTCAAGCTCTGCATGTTTTGTGGAATGTCTCATGGAATGTAGGCTTACATTGAACACCACACATTGGCTGCTACTGTAGGCTGAATGATAGAACAGCTATTTCCATGTTAAATGTTATTGGAGGCCTTTTTTACATTATAATCAAATAGCCTACTTGGTCTCTGTTAAAACTGTAACTTAAAGTGGGTACAGCCTCAGTGTTCACAGTAAACTCACGCCGGAAGATGCACAGATCGCTACACTATAGTAGAACTATGATACAATTACATTTATCATACGAAATGGGTAATGTAGAACTATGACGAATGAATATTGATGTATTGAATTCACAGGAGGTTGGTGGCACCTTAATTGGGGAGGACGGGCTTGTGGTAATGGCTGGAGCGGAATAGGTGGAATGGTATCATTAATATGAGCCGTCCTCCGCTCAGCAACCTCCACTGATTGAATTTGACTTGCCCACGTCCAGTTAGCGCCATTTTGTATGATTCAACTGTCAAGTCATTATATATTTTCCGTTCTGCTGAGAGCACCTTCCTGATGACTGGCACTCTGTACATTCCTATGGATGAGGCCTGACCTGGAATGTGAAGATAACTGAAGCTAGCTAACTTTAGAAAACCAGTATATCTAGCTAGCATCATAGTCCACCCCTCAGGCTAAGTTCAGGTTACAGCATGAGGCAGGCATCAACAGCCGAGTTGTAGGCTACAACCTGGGTCGTATTCATTAGTTTACACAGCAGAAGTCAATCCTGATATAGCCATGTACATCAAAGAGAGGTGTATTGCTACAGATGTAGGATCTTAATTTTAGCCAGTTTGCTACAGCAGAAAAATAATCCTGCAGCAACAGGACATTTTAATTATTATAGGACTGGCTGGCAGGGATGTAGCTCAGTTGGTAGAGCATTCCCTCCCCTACCCTGGAAGACGCTGGGCCAATTGTGCGCCGCCCATGAGTCTCCTGGTCGTGGCCGACAGCGACAGAGCCTGGATTCGAACCAGGATCTCTAGTGGCACAGTTAGCACTGCGATGCAGTGCCTTAGACCACTGCGCCACTCATGTACATGCGCCACTCAGTGCCTTAGACCACTGCGCCACTCATGTACATATGTACATGCAAATGTACTTGGCAAATAAAGGTGATTCTGATTCTGCAAAGGTTGAGTCTCTAGATTCCCTTGCTGCTCTGGGGAAATAATGAAATGGAAATCATGGGCGATTTAAACTGAGACTGGTTATCTCCAAACTCTGAGACCATGTCATTTGTTATATTTCACCCAATTGATAAAGGAAGCTAGAAGGCTGAACCCAGAAGACATCTTTAAATCAACACTAACTGATATTATCCTAAAATCCTTTCACTCATATTGTTGTGTCTCTTTGTTCAACGGACGTCGGGTAGCCTGTGATATTAATATTGTAGCAAACAGCGGGGCAGGGCAGTGAACCCAGGTCGCTGGCCAAAACTAGGTTAACCCTATTGCTGCGATGGGAATTGTAAGCTGTCTCACACTGCCCCCTATAAAAGCAAGTCTTGTGCTTCGACTACTCAGACCCCTCACACATCCGGGCCGTGCAATCTGATGGCCTCACAGACACCATACTACTTCTGACACCAATGTAGCAAACAGCGGGGCAGGGAAGTGAACCCAGGTTACACTTGTAAAAAGGCAAACAACCTACGCATCGCGCCATTGGCGCCAATTGGGTTACTTGGTTGGAATTGCATCATAGTACATGGGAATAATGATGCATTTTATTTAGTAAAGTGGTTTCTTGCATCAAACACAACAACATTTTCAGTCACCTCCTCCTTGTGTGAAGGACAAGTAGATAAACAGGTTAATGTCAAGCTCTGCATGTTTTTTGGAATGTCTCATGGAATGTAGGCTTACATTGAACACCACACATTGGCTGCTACTGTAGGCTGAATGATAGAACAGCTATTTCCACGTTAAATGTTATTGGAGGCCTTTTTTACATTATGATCAAATAGCCTACTTGGTCTCTGTTAAAACTGTAACTTAAAGTGGGTACAGCCTCAGTGTTCACAGTAAACTCATGCCGGAAGTTGCACAGATCGCTACACTATAGTAGAACTATGATACAATTACATTTATCATACGAAATGTGAAATGTAGAACTATGATGAATATAATATAAGAGCATCTACTAAAATTTAAAATATTGACATATTGAATTCACAGGAGGTTGGTGGCACCTTAATTGGGGAGGACGGGCTTGTGGTAATGGCTGGAGCGGAATAGGTGGAATGGTATCATTAATATGAGCCGTCCTCCCCTCAGCAACCTCCACTGATTGAATTTGACTTGCCCACGTCCAGTTAGCGCCATTTTGTATGATTAAACTGTCAAGTTATTATATATTTTCCGTTCTGCTGAGAGCACCTTCCTGATGACTAGCGCTCTGTACATTCCTATGGATGAGGCCTGAGCTGGAATGTGAAGCTAACTGAAGCTAGCTAGCTTTAGAAAACCAGTATATCTAGCTAGCATCATAGTCCACCCCTCAGGCTAAGTTCAGGTTTCAGCATGAGGCAGACATCAACAGCCGAGTTGTAGGCTACTACCTGGGTCGTATTCATTAGTTTACACCGCAGCCAACAGTTTTAAAATGTTGCATAAACAGTTTACTCCAAACGCTGTATAAGGTGACCTAAACGGTTTCTTTTGCCAAACATTTTGCTACGGTGGGCATTAATGAACACACACAACCTGTTTTGAGGAACTGTAAGTTGTTGTTAGTCTTTCCACACTATTTATTTGTCTCTCTTCACACAACATGCCTTCCTGAGTGAAAAGCGTTAACAGTAGATTAGAAAGAGAAAATGTTGTTGCCTGTTTTGAGAAGACAAGTCTATAGACCTATGATACAGTACACTCTTAGAAAAAAGAGTTCCAAAAGGGTCCTCTGGCTGTCCCCATAGGAGAACGCTTTTGGGTTCCAGGTAGAACCCTTCTGGCTTCCATGTAGAACCCTCTGTGGAAAGGATTCTTCATGGAACCCAAAAGGGTTCTACCTAGGACCAAAAATAGTTCTGCAAAGGGTTCTCCTATGGGGACAGCCAAAGAACCCTTTTAGATTCTAGATAGTGTAGGAGCGATCACCCTGGGGCACACAGATGGAAACAGAACGAATTCACCCCACGCATCTAATTTATATCCAAAACCTTTTAAGGAGAGTAGGCCTATTATAACACTGTCTACAAAACATATCATCAACTATATTAATACACATAACAATATCATAAACTATATTAATACACGTAACAATATCATCAACTATATTATTACACATAACAATATCATCAACTATATGAATACACATAACAATATCATCAACTATATTAATACACATAACAATATCATCAACTATATGAATACACATAGCAATATCATCAACTATATGAATACACATAACAATATCATCAACTATATTAATACACATAACAATATCATCAACTATATTAATACACATAACAATATCATCAACTATATTAATACACATAACAATATCATCAACTATATTAATATCATAACAATATCATCAACTATGTGAATACACATAACAATATCATCAACTATATTAATACACATAACAATCGCCGTCTTACCTTTTATATGTCTCTCAATAGAAGTAGAGTCTGGAATGATCATTCGGTGGTGGAAAGTTCCTTTAATTTGTTCTGCTCATTTCCATATCAGGTTCTACCTGTTCTCTCTCCCACTCCCTGTCTCTTTATAGCTCTTACAATGTGCCTTGGCATACATTCTACAAGTGTCTGGAACTCCAAATGTAGTTCTGATTTAGTGTTCCAAATGAAAACAATTTGATTAAACTGGTTAATATGGTTAAAATACATTAAGACTGAGTAATGCTGTGATTGTTTTTATTATTTTGTATTGAAATGTTTGACTATATTTTCCCTATGTCCTTTCAATATAGGAACAATTCGTGAAATGACAGCCTTCTGTAAATATGGACAAAAGTGTATGGATTAATTTGATCGTATGTGTCTTGCAACATTATGTAAAATGACAGGTTGAGAAACACTGCATCTTCCTAGGTGCATATGTGAGAAGGAACACAAACTGTCTCCCTATGTGTGTGCCATCCCTAAACATCAAGTGTTTGTGGTTCAATAAAATGTTTATTGTCAAGGTTGAATAAAGAAAAAATAAGAAAATAAGTGTCTGGAACTCTGTTGGAGGGATGTGACATCATTCTTCCACAAGAAATTCCATCATTTGGTGTTTTGTTGATGGTTGTCTTCAATTGGGTTGAGACCTGGTGACTGAGACGGCCATGGCAAATTGTGAAACATCAGCAAGTTCAGCAGTCTTCATCACTGAAGCTCCTGCCAAACGTGCCCCAACAATCACCAATCGTTAAGCTCTTCCCGAGCAGGGTTGCAGTCTCTCTTCGTTGCAGCTCCTCTCTCCCCAGGGGTATCAGCTCCTATCTCCCCAGGGGTAACAGCTCCTCTCTCCCCAGGGTTAGCAGCTCCTCTCTCCCCAGGGGTAGCAGCTCCTCTCTCCCCAGGGGTAACAGCCCCTCTCTCCCCAGGGGTAGCAACTCCTGTCTCCCCAGGGGTAGCAGCTCCTCTCTCCCCAGGGGTAGCAGCTCCTCTCTCCCCAGGGGTAACAGCTCCTCTCTCGCCAGGGGTAACAGCTCCTCTCTCCCCAGGGATAGCAGCTCCTCTCTCCCCAGGGGTAACAGCTCCTCTCTCTCCAGGGGTAGCAGCTCCTCTCTCCCCAGGGGTAACAGCTCCTCTCTCCCCAGGTGTAGCAGCTCCTCTCTCCCCAGGGGTATCAGCTCCTCTCTCCCCAGGTGTAACATCTCCTCTCTCCCCAGGGGTAGCAGCTCCTCTCTCCCCAGGGGTAGCAGCTCCTCTCTCCCCAGGGGTAACAGCTCCTCTCTCCCCAGGGGTAGCAGTTCCTCTCTCCCCAGGGGTAACAGCTCCTCTCTCTCCAGGGGTAGCAGTTCCTCTCTCCCCAGGGGTATCAGCTCCTATCTCCCCAGGGGTAGCAGCTCCTCTCTCCCCAGGGGTAGCAGCTCCTCTCTCCCCAGGGGTAACAGCTCCTCTCTCCCCAGGAGTAGCAGCTCCTCTCTCCCCAGGGGTAGCAGCTCCTCTCTCCCCAGGGGTAACAGCCCCTCTCTCCCCAGGGGTAGCAGTTCCTCTCTCCCCAGGGGTAGCAGTTCCTCTCTCCCCAGGGGTAACAGCTCCTCTCTCTCCAGGGGTAGCAGTTCCTCTCTCCCCAGGGGTAGCAGCTCCTCTCTCCCCTAGGATTTGAAGACATCGGTGGCTTAGCCCATAGCCAGTAGGAGGGTCCGGGAAGGAATTTCAACAGCAAAATCCATGAATACATCATTCGTGTATTGCCAAAAACCACTCAATAACTTCAAATATAGACTCTGACCTGTCCAATGAGCCAAACTGATTAAATAATCCCACAGTACCTAAACACACTCTCTCTCTCTGTCTCTGTCTCTCTCTCTCTCTCTCTCTCTCTCTCTCTCTCTCTCTCTCTCTCTCTCTCTCTCTCTCTCTCTATCTCTCTCTCTCTCTCTCTCTCTCTCTCTCTCATTCTCTCTCTCTCTCTCTCTCTCTCACTCTGGCTCTCTCACTCTCTCTCTCTCTCTCTCTCTCTCTCTCTCATCTCTCTCTCTCATCTCTCTCTCTCTCTCTCTCTCTCTCTCTCTCACCCTCTCTCTCTCTCTCTCTCTCTCTCTCTCTCTCTCTCTATCTCTCTCTCTCTCTCACCCTTCTCTCTCTCTCTCTCTCTCTCTCTCTCTCTCTCTCTCTCTCTCTCTCTCTCTCTCTCTCTCTCTCTCTCACACACACACACACACACACACACACAGTGCAGTAATTAGAATCCCTATATCAGCTTTTAGTGATAGTCTACTGTGTGTTCTCCCCTCCTCTGTCTCTCTCCATCACTTTCTCTGTGTCGTCTATTGATGTCTTTCATCTTGTCTGGTGTCTCTCTCCATCATATCCTATTATTCTGTTGCTGTCTCTATGTCTTGTCTGGTGTCTCTCTCCATCATATCCTATTCTTCTGTTGCTGTCTCTGTGTCTTGTCTGGTGTCTCTCTCCATCATATCCTATTCTTCTGTTGCTGTCTCTGTGTCTTGTCTGGTGTCTCTCCATCATATCATATTCTTCTGTTGCTGTCTCTGTGTCTTGTCTGATGTCTCTCTCCATCATATCCTATTCTTCTGTTGCTGTCTCTGTGTCTTGTCTGGTGTCTCTCTCCGTCATATCCTATTCTTCTGTTGCTGTCTGTCACGCCCTGGCTCTGGGGACTCTCATATGTTGAGCCAGGGTGTGTAGAGTCTATGTTTTGTGTTCTATGTTTCAGTTTCTAGTTCATGTGTTTCTATGTTGGCCGGGGTGGTTCTCAATCAGAGGCAACGTGAATCAGCTGTTGCTTGTTGTCTCTGATTGGGAACCATACTTAGGCAGCCGTTTGGGCAGTTGTGTTTTGTGGGATCTTGTTCCGTGTTGGTTTGTTTGTTAACCGAGGACTTCACGTTTCGTTTTGTTGTTTGTACCGTGTTGTATAGTACACTATTAAAGTAAGATGTACGCATATCACACTGCGCCTTGGTCCACTCCTTTCGACAATCGTGACACTGTCTCTGTGTCTTGTCTGGTGTCTCTCTCCATCATATCCTATACTTCTGTTGCTGTCTCTGTGTCTTGTCTGGTGTCTCTCTCCATCATATCCTGTTCTTCTGTTGCTGTCTCTGTGTCTTGTCTGGTGTCTCTCTCCATCATATCCTATTCTTCTGTTGCTGTCTCTGTGTCTTGTCTGGTGTCTCTCTCCATCATATCCTATTCTTCTGTTGCTGTCTCTGTGTCTTGTCTGGTGTCTCTCTCCATCATATCCCATTCTTCTGTTGTTGTCTCTGTGTGTTGTCTGGTGTCTCTCCATCATATCCTATTCTTCTGTTGCTGTCTCTGTGTCTTGTCTGGTGTTTCTCTTTAGTTTTACAATCCAAATTTGGAGCTATTGGAATATTAACATGTTGTCCCATGTACATGGTGTAATTTACTGATGGTCCCTAACTAGCCCCATAGGGATATCCAAATTCAACCCAAATTGACCACAGGCATTACGATTGGGTCGCGTGCAGTTGCATTCTGAATTGATTATTACTTGGTGTGGGCATGTGGGCAACCTTCATTTACGTTGTGATGCAGTTACAACCACAAGTCTCACTAAACTCAGTCTTGGACAAGACTGACTTTATGACAAAAATTATCCAACATTTTTCCGCGGAATTGTGCCATGTTTATTCTGGTAATAACTGGACCACTGGCTGTCTCATGGAGTGTGTGAGGGTGAGTGTCATGGTCGGGATGGCCTGAACTCAGAGCCTGATAGAATACCAAGGAAAACCGTAGTAACTGCAGTAGAACATGGTGGAACAAAGCCAGATGGCAGTAACCTCACCTACTGCGGTTTCCTTGGTTTTTACTGGGATTTTGTAGTTGCATCAAATTTGACCCTACATTTTCTCTGAAACAGAAGATAATTGAACCAGGACACTTTGTCACAAGATATAACAGATACTATGAAGCCTGATTTAGGTCTAAACTCATCTTTGACCAAATGTGTAGCAGCAGTTTGCAATTGTACGGCAGAGTAGCTGTGCACATAATCCTAATACCTCTTCATGGACTACATTTGAACACTTAAACATTGTCTTCTTTTAGGGCGGGACCTGGTGTGGTATGGTCACATTGCCTAGTGGATAGAATGTTGGGCCAGTAACGTAAAGGTTGCTGGTTCAAATACCCGAGCCGTCAATGTGAAAATCTGTTGATGTGCCCTTAAGCAAGGCACTTAACACTAATTTGCTTCATGGGTGCTGTACTACTATGCCTTACCCTGTAACACAACACATTTCACTGCACCTATCCGGTGTATCTGACAATAAAAACATATATATTTTTTGCAATTCCAACAGTTAATTTAACAATGCTGGTTATAACTCTTGTTGACGTTGATCCAAGGACACCTTCACTTGCATTACCCTCTTACTGCAGAAAAATATTCTCATGAAATCATGTGACTTATAGTTAGAGAGAACGATTCCTGTAAACGCACACTGCTACAAGCAGGAAACAAGGTATGGACAAACCAGAAATGTGACATTTCTGTTTGATAGTAACCCTGAATGATGAATGTGTGATCTATCTTGTCATCTTTTTGGCCAGCCACATTGGAACATTCTAATCTTTAAGGACATGAAGTATGGAGTCATTGTTTTCAGGAAGGTGTCTCCATGGTGATAGGAGGGACAGGAGGCAGACTAAGGGCAAGGGCAGCCGCCTGAACTACTGCCCTACAAAGGCAAAGAGCAGTCTACGCAAACAGTGAATCTGAGAAAAATGGCTTTAAAGTTTGTTTTTTTGTCTGTGCATTTCAACCATAACCACTGATCTGACCTATGACCCCTAAAATGCTGATACTGCACTCTGCCTTTGTTTGACCATAAACAACTATATGGGTAATGCAAAAGCAAAGTGCAGCATCTAGAAACACTCACTGTGCAGTAATTAGAATCTATAGAGCAGCTTTAAGTGATACAGTCTACTGTCTGCTCTCCCCTCCTCTGCCTCTCTCCATTACTTTCTCTGTCTTCTGTTGCTGTCTCTCTTGTCTCCCCCTTCTGTTGCTGTCTCTCTTGTCTCCCCCTTCTGTTGCTGTCTCTCTTGTCTCCCCCCTTCTGTTGCTGTCTCTCTTGTCTCCCCTCTTCTGTTGCTGTCTCTTGTCTCCCCCCTTCTGTTGCTGTCTCTCTTGTCTCCCCTCTTCTGTTGCTGTCTCTTGTCTCCCCTCTTCTGTTGCTGTCTCTCTTGTCTCCCCTCTTCTGTTGCTATCTCTCTTGTCTCCCCTCTTCTGTTGCTGTCTCTCTTGTCTCCCCTCTTCTGTTGCTGTCTCTCTTGTCTCCCCTCTTCTGTTACTGTCTCTCTTGTCTCCCCCCTTCTGTTGCTGTCTCTCTTGTCTCCCCTCTTCTGTTGCTGTCTCTCTTGTCTCCCCTCTTCTGTTGCTGTCTCTCTTGTCTCCCCTCTTCTGTTGCTGTCTCTCTTGTCTCCCCTCTTCTGTTGCTGTCTCTATTGTCTCCCCTCTTCTGTTGCTATCTCTCTTGTCTGCCCTCTTCTGTTGCTATCTCTCTTGTCTCCCCTCTTCTGCTCAACCAACCTTGGTTCTCTCTCCATCTGCCCTCTTCTGTCACTTTCTCTGTGTCTTGTCTGTTGCTGTCTGTAAATTGTATTTTGCTGTCTGTGTCTTGTCTGTTGTTGTCTATGTCTTGGCTGTTGCTGTCTGTGTCTTGTCTGTTGTCTGTGTCTTGTCTGTTGTTGTCTGTGTCTTGTCTGTTGTCTGTGTCTTGTCTGTTGCTGTCTATGTCTTGTCTGTTTCAATCTGTGTCTTGTCTGTTTCTATCTGTGTCTTTTCTGTTGCTGTCTCAGGTTACAGTTTGTTACTGTCTCCTGTGTCTATTTTCTTCTGTTATGGCCTGTTCTGTCTCTCTCCATCATATCCTGTTCTTCTATTGCTGTCCCTGTGTCTTGTCTGGTGTCTCTCTCCATCATATCCTATTCTTCTGTTGCTGTCTCTGTGTCTTGTCTGATGTCTCTCTCCATCATATCATATTCTTCTGTTGCTGTCTCTGTGTCTTGTCTGGTGTCTCTCTCCATCATATCCTATTCTTCTGTTGTTGTCTCTGTGTCTTGTCTGGTGTCTCTCTCCATCATATCCTATTCTTCTGTTGCTGTCTCTGTGTCTTGTCTGGTGTCTCTCTCCATCAACATACATATTGGTGAGGGTTAGGCCTACTCCAATACAACATTGAAAACATGGAAACACGACTACATAACACCATTAAATACAGTTGGAATATAGTTACAACTCTCAAACTGTTTCCATCAAACAGAAAAACAACAAGAAAGCTGGATAAACACATTTAGATTTCTACATTCTGCACTTTGCTTCTGCATTACCCAGACAGCTGTCTAAGGTCATACAAAGGCAGAGTGCAGTATCAGCATTTAAGGGGTCATAGGTCAGATCAGTGGTCATGGTTGATATGCATGGACCAAAAAACCCAACTTTAAAGCCATTTCTCTCAGATTCACTGTTTGCGTAGACTGCTCTTTGCCTTTGTAGGGCAGTAGTTCAGGTGGCTTCCCTTGCCCTTAGTCTGCCTCCTGTCCCTCCTATCGCCATGGAGACACCTTCCTGAAAACAATGACTCCATACTTTGCTGAAACCTGTTCTGCCAGTTCATGTCCTTAAAGATGAATGTTGGAATGTTCCAATGTGGTTACCCCAAAAAGATGCCAAGATAGCAGGCCACGTCCACGTTCACTTTTCTCTAACTATGAGTCATATGATTTCATGAGAATATTTTTCTGGATTGAGAGTGTAATGCAAGTCAAGGTGTCCTTGGATGAATGTCAACAAGATTTATAACCAGCATTGTTAAATTAACTGTTGTAATAAATAAATAAAATATTTGTAAATGTATTGTCACAGACACCGGATAGATGCAGTGAAATGTGTTGTTTTATAGGGTCATAGTAGTACGCCGCCCCCTGGAGCAAATCAGGTGTAAGTGCCTTGCTTAAGGGCACAGACAGATTTTTACCTTGACGGCTCAGGTATTCGAACCAGCAACCTTTCAGTTACTAGCCCCACTAGGTAATCTTACCATACCAGTTCACACCCTAACAGAAGACACTGTTCAAGTGTTCAAATGTAGTCCATGAAGAGGTATTAGGATTATGTACACAGCTATTCTGCCGTACAATTGCAAACTGCTGTTACACATTTGGTCAAAGATGAGTTCAGACCTAAATCAGGCTTTGTAGTATCTGTTATATCTTGTGACGAAGTGTCCTGGTTCAATTATCTTCAGTTTCAGAGAGAATGGAGGGTCAAATTTGCTCTAACTACAAAATCCAAGTAAAAACCAAGGAAACAGCAGTAAGTGAGGTTACTGCCATCTGGCTTTGTTCCACCATGTTCTACTGCAGTTACTACGGTTTTCCTTGGTATTCTATCAGGCTCTGAGTTCAGGCCATCCCGACCATGACACTCACCCTCACACACTCCATGAGACAGCCAGTGATCCAGTTATCACCAGAATAAACACGGCACAATCACGCAGAAACATTATGGTTTAACTTGCATTGAAATGCAAATACCCAGATAATGGTAAGAAAGATAGCAAACAAAATATTGAAACGCTCGCTAACATAAAGAAAAGGACAGCATTGATAGTAATACAAAGTCACATAAGGATAAACATTCTCCGTGATGAAATAGTTCTAACCTTATGGATAAAAACAGCTTGAGGGTTGCTACAATACAACATTCAAAACATGAAAACACAACTACACAACACCATTAAAAACAACAAGAAAGCTGGATGAACACATTTAGATTTTATAGATACTGCACTTTGCTTCTGCATGACCCATACAGCTGTTTAAGGTCATACAAAGGCAGAGTGCAGTATCAGCATTTAAGGGGTCATAGGTCAGATCAGTGGTCATAATAAGATGATACATCAGTGCATTTACACGTATCTACCTACGACATATTTGGCTGAACAGCAAAAACAACTTTAAAGTCCTTTTTTGTCTTCAGTTGGACTGTTTTCTAGTTGATGCTCTTTGCCTTTGTAGGGCCGTTTATTCAAGCAGTCAACGGACAACAACTCTTAATGCAATCACGGGGAAAACACTTTTGAAAGCAGTTTTGACCTTTGTTAAAAAAAGAGGGGGATCCAATCTTTCCATTGATAACACGTTTATTTCTATACTCCTACAATTGCGCTAATGCATTGTTTTAAAGATGCAGTTACAACTGGAGTGTCAAGCATGGTTTAGGCACATTTGCAACAGAGCTCTTAAAGGGGCAACGGCATCTTAAAACCGGAGTATCAAGCATGGTTTAGGAACATTCACAACAGAGCTCTTAAAGGGGCAACGGCATCTTAAAACCGGAGTATCAAGCATGGTTTAGGATCATTCACAACAGAGCTCTTAAAGGGGCAACGGCATCTTAAAACCGGAGTGTCAAGCATGGTTTAGGATCATTCACAACAGAGCTCTTAAAGGGGCAACGGCATCTTAAAACCGGAGTATCAAGCATGGTTTAGGATCATTCACAACAGAGCTCTTAAAGGGGCAACGACATCTTAAAACTGGAGTATCAAGCATGGTTTAGGCACATTTGCAACAGAGCTCTTAAAGGGGCAACGGCATCTTAAAAGGGCAATTAAACACTTTGTAATAGAAACCCCCCCAACAACAATTCTGAGTGAATAATAATAATAATAAATAATAATAATAATCAGGAAGTTGTGTCCAATGGGGTAAATGCAGATGTACAAACCCCATGCTTCATTTATAGCCACTATGCTGCATCCGTTGGGCTACAGGGGATCATGGTTATTGCTAATAGAACATCTGATAACAGACCATGAATATAGGATATATGGTTCAATATGTTAAAATCATTTACCATCTGATAATAGACCATGAATATAGGATATATGGTTCAATATGTTAAAATAATTTACCATCTGATAATAGACCATGAATATAGGATATATGGTCCAATATGTTAAAATCATTTAACATCTGATAATACATGCATATAGGCTATATGGTTCAATATGTTAAAATCATTTACCATCTGATAATAGACCATGAATACAGGATATATGGTTCAATATGTTAAAATCATTTAACATCTGATAATAGACCATGCATACAGGCTATATGGTTCAATATGTTAAAATAATTTACCATCTGATAATAGACCATGCATACAGGCTATATGGTTCAATATGTTAAAATCATTTAACATCTGATAATAGACCATGAATACAGGCTATATGGTTCAATATGTTCAAATCATTTAACATCTGATAATAGACCATGAATACAGGCTATATGGTTCAATATGTTAAAATCATTTAACATCTGATAATAGACCATGAATACAGGCTATATGGTTCAATATGTTAAAATAATTTAACATCTGATAATAGACCATGAATACAGGCTATATGGTTCAATATGTTAAAATCATTTAACATCTGATAATAGACCATGAATATAGGCTATATGGTTCAATATGTTAAAATCATTTAACATCTGATAATAGACCATGAATACAGGATATATGGTTCAATATGTTAAAATCATTTAACATCTGATAATAGACCATGAATATAGGATATATGGTTCAATATGTTAAAATCATTTACCATCTGATAATAGACCATGCATACAGGCTATATGGTTCAATATGTTAAAATCATTTACCATCTGATAATAGACCATGCATACAGGCTATATGGTTCAATATGTTAAAATAATTTAACATCTGATAATAGACCATGCATACAGGCTATATGGTTCAATATGTTAAAATCATTTAACATCTATAATAGACCATGCATACAGGATATTTATGGTTCAATATGTTAAAATCATTTAACATCTGATAATAGGCCATGCATATAGGCTATATGGTTCAATATGTTAAAATCATTTACCATCTGATAATAGACCATGCATACAGGCTATATGGTTCAATATGTTAAAATCATTTAACATCTGCTAATAGACCATGCAAACAGGCTATATGGTTCAATATGTTAAAATCATTTACCATCTGATAATAGACCATGCATACAGGCTATATGGTTCAATATGTTAAAATCATTTACCATCTGATAATAGACCATGCATACAGGCTATATGGTTCAATATGTTAAAATAATTTAACATCTATAATAGACCATGCATACAGGATATATGGTTCAATATGTTAAAATCATTTAACATCTGATAATAGGCCATGCATATAGGCTATATGGTTCAATATGTTAAAATCATTTACCATCTGATAATAGACCATGCATACAGGCTATATGGTTCAATATGTTAAAATCATTTAACATCTGCTAATAGACCATGCAAACAGGCTATATGGTTCAATATGTTAAAATCATTTACCATCTGATAATAGACCATGCATACAGGCTATATGGTTCAATATGTTAAAATCATTTAACATCTGATAATAGACCATGCATACAGGCTATATGGTTCAATATGTTAAAATCATTTAACATCTGATAATAGACCATGCATATAGGCTATATGGTTCAATATGTTAAAATCATTTAACATCTGATAATAGACCATGCATACAGGCTATATGGTTCAACATGTTAAAATCATTTAACATAATCTTTACCAATATCTTATTGGGCTCATTCATGGAGGTGTAAATGATATTTTAGATGGTGTCAGCATCATTGTATTTTCATTCATTCTGGAGTAGAACTGCCTTTTTCTTGTCACCAGAACTGAGCTTCTTAGAACTGAGCTTCTCAAGAAGTTTCCCCAGGAGCACCCTGGGAACCCTGACTGGAATTGGTCAAATTTGCAGTTTAATACATTTACAAAAATGATCCTCTTTTCCTAAAAGCATGACGGTCACGACTTGTTTACGTGAAAGGGGAGATTCATTTAGCACAAGACAATCAATCTGAGGTCTACGTAAGGATATTTTGTTTTGCTTTAACCCCTGAGATGTGGCTGTTCTACGAGTACGAATGGTCTGAGGCAGGTGTTAGATTACAAGCGTTTTCAAGTGTAACGTTAATAACGATGGTTTTGGGGAACTGCTCAGAGATTTAACGATGCTCCTACAAAGGTTCTAATGATTAACTTAGCCTTAAGATGCTTTTGGGAAACCGGATCCTGGATGAGACCATCTGCTAAATGACTAAAATGTCAAATGTAAGGTTTTAAACACAAATATCATATTACTGTATTTTTGGGGAAAAAAATGTAAGTATTGATTTCACAAATATTATATTTGTACAGTTCTTTATTATAAATGTAGTTATTTTTTACATTTGACTGTGTAAAACCTAGCAGTACTACTTATTTCTCTGAGAGTGAGGCAGATATATATTATTACTATGTAAAACCTAGCAGTACTACTTATTTCTCTGAGAGTGAGGCAGATATATATATTATTACTGTGTAAAACCTAGCAGTACTACTTATTTCTCTGAGAGTGAGGCAGATATATATTATTACTGTGTAAAACCTAGCAGTACTACTTATTTCTCTGAGAGTGAGGCAGATATGTAGCATTTTGCAAAAAAAACATGATTATTTGTCTGAAATGACATGTATTTGATTATTTGTCTCTCTGAAATGAAAGCATCAAATTATAGATTTTAAACAAATACATGTCTGTCATTGAACAACCCCATGCCATGATTAGATAGTGAAAAAACACACCAATCTCTTTCATAATTTCTTCAAACAATAAAAGCTAATTTACTAACATTTCTGAAAATGTATATATAGCGTTTTGGATTGAAATTCTTGTTTCCCCATCTGAACTCAGAATAGTTGAGAGATGTAATGTTTGTCTCTGTTGTGTTGAAGTCCAATGTAACGAACCCTGCATCCTGAGTCGGTTCCTGTCTGTGTTGTCAGTTTTCTGCTCGGGATCTCCAGTTTCCCGAGGGTTCTGGAACGCTCCCTGCCTGGTTGCCGGGCGACGTTGCTAGGCGGGAGCTCTCATGATTTACCGCACCTGCATCCCATCAGCAATCTGCACACCTGGTCCTGATCATCACCCTTTTTAGGCTCTGTCCTGACATCCATTCCCTGCCGGATCGTTAGCCATGAACAGTATGTTTATCAGAGTATCAGCCTTAGAACTTCTAGCGTTAGTTTTGTTGTTTTGCACCTTGTTGGTTTGTTGTGTACTTACCTCCGTTTTGTTCCATCTGCAGTCACTCGTCCGGAACCTTTACCCAACCCCTGCCTGGTGGTCGGCGGCTGCCGAGCCATTATTGGATTTACCACTGCACCTCCAACAACTCTTCCACGCCGCCCGCTCTGTTCCCTGGATCATTCAGCATCACTCTTGAATCTGTTTAATAAATACTCACCTTCGTTTCAACTTACCTTGTCCTGGTCTGCTTCTGGGTTCTGGCTTTGTAATCCGTGACAGAACGATCCGGCCAGTAATGAACCCAGCGGACCTGGACTCTGTTCGCCATGCCATTTCCCATCAGGAGAAGATGTTGGGACAACATAGCACGGCACTACAGGAGATAGCGTTGTCAGTTCGGAACCTTTCCACCGGGCTGACGGAGATCCAGGCCCAGCTCAGTTTGCCGGTGGAGAATCCACTACCGGTTTCACCCATCTCGCCTGCCGCTTCTGGAGCTGTGTCCTTCCATGAGCCCAAGGTTCCGACGCCGGATAAATATGAGGGGGAGCTGGGAAGATGCCGTTCTTTCCTTATGCAGTGTGGCTTAGTGTTCGATCTACAGCCCAACTCTTATGCCACAGACAAGGCTAGGATAGCCTTTGTTATTGAGTTGCTGCGTGGTCGAGCGCTGGAGTGGGCTTCAGCCGTTTGGGAACGACAGGACACCTGCATGGCTTCATACCAGGAGTTCACGGCCGAGATGAGGAAGCTATTCGACCATTCCGTCCGAGGTATGGACGCAGCTAGGCGCCTGTTTTCACTTCGCCAAGGAACTCGCAGCGTTGCCGACTTCGTGATCGAGTTCAGGACGTTGGCTGTGGAGAGTGGGTGGAATGAGGAGTCTCTGCAAGCGGCCTTTTACCAGGGCCTGTCGGAGCAGCTCAAGGATGAGTTGATCTCCTATCCGGAGCCTAGTGACCTGGACAGCTGGGTAGACTTGTCTATTCGGGTGGATAACCGAGTTCGAGAGCGAAGGAGGGAGAAGCAATGGGGCCCGTCCAATCGATCAGCTTCTCAGTTCCCAGTCGGGTCGGGTGGTGGACCAGAACACGTCGATCATTATCCACCACACAGGATTAGTGGAGAGGTCCTGTCTCCCGATTCTGAACCCATGCAAGTGGGGCGGCACGGGTTAACCAAGGAGGAGCGCCAACATAGACGTAAGACCAACTGCTGCCTCTACTGTGGTAGTTCGGGACATTACATCTCCACTTGTTCCCGGCGGTCGTCAAACTGCTCGGCTCGCTAAAGTTGGGAGGACTTTTAGCGAGCCAGTTTCAACCTCTCAATACCTCTGTCAGACCCCGTTTCCCGGCTACCCTCATGAACAGGAATCAGAGCTTAGCGATTAACGCTTTTGTCGATTCAGGTGCCGATGGAAGCTTTATGGATGCCGAAGTGGTGGAACAGCTGGGGCTTTCCAAGGAGCAATTACCGGAAGCCATTGAAGCTACCACTCTGAACGGCAGTAGTCTGGCACGTATCACGATGAGGACTGAACCGGTCAAGATGCTGTTGTCGGGGAATCATTCTGAGGTGATCTCATTCTTCATTCTGCCGTCTTCCCATGTCCCTCTGGTCCTTGGATATCCCTGGCTGAAGGAACACAATCCCACGTTCGATTGGGTGACGGGCAAGGTAACGAGTTGGAGCCTTGATTGTCATGCTAACTGTCTCAAGACTGCCTGTTCCCATTCGGTTCCCAGTCAGGTGATTGAGGCTAAACCCCCAGATTTGTCACTGGTTCCCGAGACATATCACGATTTGGGGGAAGTGTTCAGTAAGCAGAGGGCTCTGTCACTTCCTCCCCACCGACCATATGATTGTGCCATCAACCTGTTCCCTGGAGCTGTCTATCCCAAGGGACGGTTATACAGTATCTCCCGACCTGAACGTGAGGCTTTGGAGACCTACATCAAGGAGTCCCTAGCTGCTGGCCTCATTCGTCCCTCGTCATCACCCCTGGGGGCAGGATTCTTCTTTGTGGGTAAGAAGGATGGCTCTCTTCGACCGTGTATTGATTATCGGGGGTTGAATGATATCACGGTCAAGAACAAGTATCCCCTGCCCTTGATGAGCTCTGCCTTCGACTCCTTACAGGGTGCTACGGTGTTCACCAAGCTAGACCTACGCAATGCGTATCACCTGGTCCGGATCAGAGAGGGGGACGAGTGGTTGACGGGTTTCAATACACCGATGGGACACTTCGAGTATCAGGTGATGCCGTTTGGAGTGACCAATGCTCCAGCGGTATTCCAGAGTATGGTGAACGACGTCCTGAGAGATATGATCGGTCTCTTTGTGTTTGTTTACCTGGATGACATTCTGATCTTCTCGAAGGAACCTTCCAACCACGTCCAGCATGTCCGGCAGGTTCTGCAGCGATTGTTGGAGAATCGCCTGTTCGTGAAGGCCGAGAAGTGCGAGTTTCACGCCCACACGACATCCTTCCTCGGGTACATCATCTCCAGGGGAGAGATTAGGATGGACCAGGAGAAGGTTAGAGCGGTTCTGGAATGGGCCCAGCCCGGTACGAGATTGCAGCTCCAGAGGTTTTTGGGGTTTGCGAATTTCTACCGCAGATTCATCCGGGATTACAGCCGTGTGGCCGCTCCGTTAACTGCCTTGACTTCCAGTACCAGGACCTTCAATTGGAATCCGGAGGCGGATCGAGCGTTTCTGGATTTGAAGAGGCGATTCACCAACGCACCGATTCTCTCTCAACCTGACACGGCCCGTCAGTTCGTCGTTGAAGTGGATGCGTCTGATGTAGGGGTTGGCGCCATCCTGTCCCAGCGATGCTCTACTGACGGTAAACTCCATCCCTGCGCCTACTACTCTCGTCGTCTTTCGCCTGCGGAGAGGAACTACGATGTGGGTAACCGGGAGCTTCTCGCGGTGAAGCTTGCCTTGGAGGAGTGGCGCCACTGGTTGGAGGGGGCGGAGCAACCGTTTATTGTCTGGACTGACCACAAGAATCTTGCTTACGTACAATCGGCTAGACGTCTCAACTCCCGTCAGGCCAGGTGGGCGTTGTTTTTCGGACGATTCAATTTTTCCCTGACGTTCCGACCTGGATCTAAGAACGGCAAGGCGGACGCCTTGTCCCGGATGTTCTCCAAGACGGAGGAGAGTGGGGCCAAGACAGAGACGATTCTTCCCCGGAACTGTGTCGTGGGAGCAGTTATGTGGAAGATTGAGGAGGAGGTTATGGCGGCCCTTCGGACGCAACCCGGTCCCGGTAACGGTCCACCCGGTCGGTTGTTTGTGCCTGAGTCGGTTCGTTCTGCTGTCCTCCAATGGGCCCACGCCAGCAAGATGGCTTGTCACCCTGGCGTGGCTCGGACGATGGCGTTTCTTCGCAGACGATTTTGGTGGCCTGCCATGGGAGAGGATACTCGGGGTTTTGTTGCTGCCTGTCCAGTGTGTGCGCAGAATAAGAGTGCCAATCGGCCCAGCTCTGGACTACTTCACCCCCTTCCTATTCCCCGGCGACCATGGTCGCATCTGGCTCTGGACTTTGTCACTGGGTTGCCCTCTTCTGAGGGGAACACGGTCGTTCTGACTATCGTGGACAGATTCAGCAAGTTCGCCCACTTTGTGCCCATTTCCAAGCTTCCCTCTGCCTCTGAGACGTCCGAGATCCTGGTTAGGGAGGTTTTCAGGGTCCACGGGTTGCCTAGTGATATCGTTTCCGACCGTGGCCCTCAGTTTACCTCTGCTGTCTGGAAGTCCTTCTGTTTGGCCATTGGAGCTACAGTCAGTCTCACATCTGGTTTTCACCCCCAAGCTAATGGTCAGGCGGAGAGAGCCAACCAGAAGATGGAATCCACGCTACGCTGCCTTGTCTCCTCCAACCCCACCTCCTGGGTCTCTCAGTTGCCTTGGGTTGAGTATGCCCACAATACTCTCCCTACATCTGCCACTGGGATGTCTCCCTTCCAGTGCCTGTATGGCTACCAACCTCCCTTGTTTCCTTCTCAGGAGAAGGATCTCTCAGTGCCCTCTGTTCAGGCCCACATTCGTCGTTGCCACCGGACCTGGCATCGGGCCAGAAAGGCACTCCTTAGAGTTTCTGACCGGTATCAGCTCCAGGCGAATCGTCGCCGGATTCCCGCTCCCACCTATACCATCGGAGATAGGGTCTGGTTGGCCACACGGGATCTTCCTTTACGGACTGAGTCTAGGAAGTTGTCACCGAAGTTCATTGGTCCGTTTGTGGTGGAGAAGGTGATCAATCCGGTTGCTGTTCGACTCAAGTTACCGAGTACGCTCAGAGTCCATCCCACCTTTCACGTCTCCTGCCTCAAGCCTGTCCTCCTCAGCCCTCTGTTGCCTCCTCCGCCTCCTTCTCCTCCTCCTCGGATGATCAGAGGTGGTCCTGCCTACACGGTGCGACGCATTATGGATTCCAGATGGCGGGGCCGGGGGTTCCAGTATCTCGTGGACTGGGAGGGGTATGGTCCTGAAGAGAGGAGTTGGATTCCGCGGCGACAGATCCTTGATGCTGACCTCCTTCGTGACTTCTACCGCCTCCATCCTGGCGCTCCGGGGAGTCCGCCCGGTGGCGTTCGTCGGAGGGGGGGTACTGTAACGAACCCTGCATCCTGAGTCGGTTCCTCTCTGTGTTGTCAGTTTTCTGCTCGGGATCTCCAGTTTCCCGAGGGTTCTGGAACGCTCCCTGCCTGGTTGCCGGGCGACGTTGCTAGGCGGGAGCTCTCATGATTTACCGCACCTGCATCCCATCAGCAATCTGCACACCTGGTCCTGATCATCACCCTTTTTAGGCTCTGTCCTGACATCCATTCCCTGCCGGATCGTTAGCCATGAACAGTATGTTTATCAGAGTATCAGCCTTAGAACTTCTAGCATTAGTTTTGTTGTTTTGCACCTTGTTGGTTTGTTGTGTACTTACCTCCGTTTTGTTCCATCTGCAGTCACTCGTCCGGAACCTTCACCCAACCCCTGCCTGGTGGTCGGCGGCTGCCGAGCCATTATTGGATTTACCACTGCACCTCCAACAACTCTTCCACGCCGCCCGCTCTGTTCCCTGGATCATTCAGCATCACTCTTGAATCTGTTTAATAAATACTCACCTTCGTTTCAACTTACCTTGTCCTGGTCTGCTTCTGGGTTCTGGCTTTGTAATCCGTGACATCCAATCAAGCAGGAGAGACCTTCTTTATTAAAAATGTAGTTATTTTTTTACATTTGACTGTGTAAAACCTAGCAGTACTACTTATTTCTCTGAGAGTGAGGCAGACATATATTTGATTATTTGTCTATCTGAAATGAAAGCATCAAATGATAGATTTTAAACAAATACATGTCTGTCATTGAACAACCCCATACCATGATTAGATAGTGAAAAAACACACCAATCTCTTTCATAATTTCTTTAAACAATAAAGGCTAATTTACCAAAACTTCTGAAAAGTGATATATAGCGTTTTGGAAAGAAACTCTTCTCATGTTTCCCCATCTGAGCTCAGAGTAGATGAGAGACTGAGGGGCGTTTTCCCAGACAGAGTTTAATTGAAGTCAGGACCAGGTAAATTCTACTTAAGTATCTCCACAATATCCCCACACGTCTTATTACCTGTTCTGTCTGTGTCACGTATACTCCCTCTCCGGCTTTCCAGGTCACCAGTCTGCTCATTATTATGCACACCTGTCACCATCGTTACGCCACCTGCAACCAATCAGACTCACCTGGACTCACCTTCCTGATTACCTCCCCTATATCAGTCACTCCCTTTGGTTCCTTCCCAAGGCGTTATTGATTCTGTTTCAGTGTTTCATGTCTGTACGCTACTCCTGTTTCTTGTTTTGTTCTATGTATTATTAAATTCACTTCCTGTACTTGCTTCCTGACTCCCAGCGTTCACGTTACAGTCTGGCTGTAGCAGGCTGCCTAGTAAATTAAATGTATTTTGCCCCAATACACTTAAACATGTTGGCACTATGTTGTTGTCAAATATACAGCAGAGTCAGGCGCAGGACAGAGAACTGAGCAAATGACTTCACTCGAAAAATAAACAATACTAATCTCCAGCTCACAAAACAAAGAACAAACACGCACAAAACCATGAGGGAAGCAGAGGGTTAAATAGGGAAATAATCATAACGAACCATCAAGACAAAACAAATAGAAAAATAAACGTATTTTGGGTGGACGCCGAGCAAGGAGAGGCACCAACTTCGGCGGAAGTCGTGACAGTTGTCCTCATCAATGTAATTTGCAAGAACAAAATATTCAAACCGTTCTGTATATGAGCTCCACTACTCAATACTTTCATCAAACTGTCCAATGTGTCCAACAATTCCAGCCATTTTTCATTTCTCAACAGGCTCCTGATTGTCTCTCACTTCAGTATTGTCCTCAACCACAGCAATATTTTCCTCAGTCACGTGATCTTCATTCACTTCACTCACTGATGTTTCCTCCTAAGTTAGCTCATTTAGCAGTTTTAATTAAAAGGTTTGTCTTCACAGTTGAATAAATGTCCTATTCTTTAATCACTGTATATTCCTCCCTTTTAATCACGTTGTTTTCCCGCTCCAACGTCCGTCTCAACTCCTTTTCTGCCGTCCATGACGATGTTAACTCTCTCTCTTAGCTAGCTCGACTATGTACTTTCCTCTGCTAGCAATACACTGTGCTAACATTAGCCTAGACTGGACCACAGAAAATAACAGTTTTAAAAAGTTGTAAAAACCCACTTCTTCCAGACAGAATGGTTCCTATAGGTTCAGAATTACTAAAGCCAATATTTTGTTATGTCTCGTGGGTTTCATAACCACGTCTGTATAACAATTCAATAATGATGAGACGGGAGACAGGAATCAGTTCAACCATTTATCTGGAACGTGATCATCTCAACACATACAAACCCCCATGATGCTCTGCAGCACAACCCCAATATACAACAAATACATAGATAAGTAAATGGACACGAAACAAAACTCATAGAGGAATTTAAATGTTCAGCTGTAGAAAGTAGGGCCATGGGATAGGGTCAGAAAGGTCAGTATGTTTGATAACTGGTTCCAGAGGTGACATAACAAGCATAAGGTCCATTATAACACAGTGAAGTAGAGGTGGGAGCTAAAAGCAGACATGGACAGAGAGACGGTGTGAGGAGGTCAGGGGTGAAACACTAGATCAGGACATGTTAGAAATGTCAAGTGTGTGAGTGTGTGTGTCCAGTGTGTGTGTGAGTGTGTGTCAAGTGTGTGTGTGTGTGTGTGTGTGTGTGTGTGTGTGTGTGTGTGTGTGTGTTCAGCATGTGTTTCCAGTGTGTGTGTGTGTCCAGTGTGTGTGTGTGTGTGTGTGTTCAGTGTGTGTGTGTCTACTGTGTGTGTGTCCAGTGTGTGTGTTCATTGTGTGTGTGTGTTCAGTGTGTGTGTCCAGCGCGTGTGTGTTAAGTGTGTGTGTGTGTGTGTGTGTGTTCAGCGTGTGTGTGTCCAGTGTGTGTGTGTGTGTGTGTGTGTCTAGTGTGTGTGTGTTCAGTGTGTTTGTCCAGTGTATGTGTGTGTGTGTGTCCAGTGTGTGTGTGTGTGTGTTCAGTGTGTGTGTGTGTGTGTGTGTGTGTGTAGTGTGTGTGTGTGTGTGTCCTGTGTGTGTGTGTTTGTCCTGTGTGTGTGTGTCCTGTGTGTGTGTGTGTGTGTGTGTGTGTGTGTGCAGTGTGTTTGCGTGCGTGTGTGTGTGTCTAGTGTGTGTGTGTGTGTGTGTCCAGTGTGTTTGTTTGTCCAGTGTGTGTGTGTGTGTGTGTGTGTGTCTATGTGTATTCTGTGTGTGTATGTGTCCAGTGTGTGTCCAGTGTGTGTCTGTGTGCGTGTGTCCAGTTTGTGTGTGTCCAGTGTGTGTGTGTGTGTGTGTGTGTGTGTGTGTTTGTGTCCAGTGTTACAGTGGTTATTATTTAAAGGGACACCGAGGAGTCATCATTAACCCTAAACCCTGGATAGAGGGGCTCAGTGAATGTGGAGTGGAATGTGTTCAGGTGGGTCAGTGTGTCAGAGGAGACTCTGTAGAAGGACAGAGTGCCGGCTGGCCAGTCCAGATACACTCCTACTCTGTGGGAGCTGGAGGAGGGGACGTCTATGGTAGTGGACTTTCTATTGTGACAGGCAGAGTAACGGTTGTCATGGCAGAACAGACTCCAGGACTTGTCATTACATCCAATCCCACAACCCCCTCCTCTCCTGCTGATTCCTTTATATGTCACTCCTATACCAGCCCAACTCCCACGCCACTCTACCTCCCAGTAACAGCGCCCAGTCAGACCCTCTCTACACAGCACCTGTCTATAGTCCTCAAATCTCTCTGGGTGATCAGGATACGGCTGCTCCTCTCTCCTACATGTCACCTTTCTGTTCTCCTCAGACAGAGAGAGGCATCTGTTTACTGTGTTTAGGTCCAGTGTGAGATCACAGACATCTGATGGATGAAACCAGACACAATATTAGAAATCATCATCATTCACATTAGAATTTTAACTCACTTTTCACTAATTCATTTAATGTAGATGTTTCTAGGTATCAAAAGGAGAAGTTAAAGTAACTTGAGACTTTGACGTTGAATGATCATATGTTATACTGTATGGTAATATAAAACACACGTATTCCTGTTAATTACACACATACACACACATCCTGAACACACACACACACACAGACAAACTGAACACACACACACACACACTGGACACACACACACACTGGACACACACACACACATCCTGAACACACATACACAAAACCTGAACACACACACATTTGTTCAGTGATCATATGTTATACTGTATGGTAATATAAAACACACATATTCCCATTAACTACACACACACACACATCCTGAACACACACACACAACAACACACTGAACACGCACACACACAAACACACACATCCTTAACACACACACACACACTGGACACACACACACATCCTGAACACACACACACATAACCAGAACACCTGAATGCATGCAAGCATGAAAACACACACACACACACACACACACACACACACACACACACACAAACACACACACACATACACACACACACACACACACACACACACACACACACACACACACACACTGGACACACACACACACACACATTTCTAACGTAACACGAACACGCCACACACATACACACACATATGGTCAAAGCAACTCTTTGTAAACTTTGCTGTCCCTGATTTGTGCTTCTGTAGAACTACAGCTGATATTTAATATGACCAAGTAAGTAATGATGGTGGTCTTTGACTTTTACTTAACTTGAATTAAGACTTATTCTTAGTCATATTCTTCACAGCAGTCAACACTCACATTTTCTAAGTCCAGGTTTCATTGTGTTCTCTCCACCATGTTCCACACTGTAGTGGTAAGCAGAAGAACAGACAGTCATTGAGTGATACACCAGAACTCACACACACACACACACACACACACACACAAACACACACACACACACACACACACACACACACACACACACACACACACAAACACACACACACACACACACACTAACAGTCAGCATATAACTTTGTGTGTGTCCAGTGTGTGTGTGTCCAGTGAGGGTGTGTGTAACCAGTGTGTGTGTCCTGTGTGTGTGTGTCCAGTGTGTGTCCAGTGTGTGTGTGTGTGTGTGTGTGTGTCTAGTGTGTGTGTGTGTCCAGTGTGTGTGTGTGTGTCAAGTGTGTGTGTCCAGTGTGTGTGTGTGTGTGTCAAGTGTGTGTGTGTCCAGTGTGTGTGTTTGTGTGTGTGTGTGTGTCCAGCGTGTGTGTGTATGTGTCCAATGTGTGTGTCCAGTGTGTGTGAGTGTTTGTGTAAGTCAGCATATAACTTAGTACAATTGGTGTTAAGAATGTTTGTCTTAACTAGCCTGATAACTCCAACATGTCTGATATGAACATTGACATAAACCCTCTACATACTTGAGTTTCTCCAGTCTGCAGTGTGGATCCTCCAGTCTAGCAGAGAGCAGTCTGACTCCTGAGTCTCCTGGGTGATTGTAGCTCAGGTCCAGCTCTCTCAGGTGTGAGGGGTTTGACTTCAGAGCTGAGACCAGTGAAGCACAGCCTTCCTCTGTGACTAGACAGCCTGACAGCCTGCAAAGAGTCAAATCATATTAAAACCGCACTGCTATTCTTTGGTGGTGAAAATAGTGGCAGTATATTTTTTCAACATTTTCAGATACATCAGAGTCCTGAAACCTGCCATATCTATTCATATATTTATATATACACTACCAGTCAAATGTTATTTACAATTTTTTACATTGTAGTATAATAGTGAAGACATCAAAACAATGAAATAACACATATGGAATCATGTAGTAACCAAAAAAGTGTTAAACAAATCAAAACATATTTTATATTTGAGATTCTTCAAATATAATAATAATATAATATGCCGTTTAGCAGACGCTTTTATCCAAAGCGACTTACAGTCATGCATGCATACATTTTTGTGTATGGGTGGTCCTGGGTATCTAACCCACTTCCTTGGCATTACAAGCGCCGTGCTCTACCAGCTGAGCTACAGAGGACCAAATAGCATAATAGAATAATAGTGAAGACATTAAAACTATGAAATAACACATATGGAATCATGTAGTAACCAAAAAAGCGTTAAACAAATGAAAATATATTTTATATTTGAGATTCTTCAAATAGCCACCCTTTGCCTTGATGACAGCTTTGCAAACTCTTGGCATTCTCTCAACCAGCTTCATGAGGTAGTCACCTGGAATGCATTTCAATTAACAGGTGTGCCTTCAGAAAAGTTAATTTGTAGAATTTATTTCCTTCTTAATGCGTTTGAGCCAATCAGTTGTGTTGTGACAAGGAAGGAGGGGTATACAGAAGATAGCCCTAATTGGTAAAAGACTAAGTCCATATTATGGCAAGAACAGCTCAAATAAGCAAAGAGAAACGACAGTCCATCATTACTTTAATAATAATAATAATATGCCATTTAGCAGACGCTTTTATCCAAAGCGACTTACAGTCATGCGTGCAAACATTGTTGTGTATGGGTGGTCCCTGGCGTTACAAGCGCCTTGCTCATGACGGTCAGTCAATACGGAACATTTCAAGAACTTTTAAAGTTTCTTCAAGTGCAGTCGCAAAAAACATCAAGCGCTATGATGAAATTGGCTCTCATGAGGACCACCACAGGAATGGAAGACCCAGAGTTACTTCTGCTGCAGAGGATAAGTTCATTAGAGTTACCAGCCTCAGAAATTGCAGCCCAAATAAATGCTTCACAGAGTTCAAGTCACATACACATCAACATCAACTGTTCAGAGGGGACTGTGTGAATCAGGCCTTCATGGTCGAATTGCTGCAAAGAAACCACTACTAAAGGACACCAATAATAAGAAGAGACCTGCTTGGGCAAAGAAACACGAGCAATGGACATTACACCAGTGGACATTTGTCCTTTGGTCTGGAGTCAAACTTTGAGATTTTTGGTTCCTACCGCCGTGTATTTGTGAGAAGCGGTGTGGGTGAACGGATGATCTCCGCATGTGTATTTCCCACCGTAAAGCATGGAGGAGGAGGTGTTATGGTTTGGAGGTGCTTTGCTGGTGACACTGTCTGTGATTTATTTAGAATTCAAGGCACACTTAACAAGCATGGCTACCACAGCATTCTGCAGCGATACGCCATTCCATCTGGATTGGGCTTAGTGGGACTATCATTTGTTTTTTAACAGGACAATGACTCAACACACCTCTATTTGACCAAGAAGGAGAGTGATTGAGTGCTGCACCAGATGACCTGGCCTCCACAATCACCCGACCTCAACCCAATTGAGATGGTTTGGGATGAGTCGGACGGCAGAGTGAAGGAAAAGCAGCCAACAAGTGCTCAGCATATGTGGGAACTCTTTCAAGACTGTTGGAAAAGCATTCCAGGTGAAGTTGGTTGAGAGAATGCCAAGAGTGTGCAAGCTGTCATCAAGGCAAAGGGTGGTTATTTGAAGAATTTCAAATATAAAATATATTTTCATTTGTTTAACACTTTTTTGGTTACTACATGAATCCAGATGTGTTATTTCACAGTTTTGATGTCTTCACTATTATTCTACAATGTAAAAAATAGTAAAATTAAAGAAAAACCCTTGAATGGGTAGGTGTGTCCAAACCTTTGACTTTTACTGTATATAAATGAATGAATGTATCATTATTAACAGTAAATAACATGTTTTTAAACACTACTAAATTAATCCTTGTGTGTGTGTGTGTGTGTGTGTGTGTGTGTGTGTGTCCATTGTGTGGATGTGTGTGTGTGTCCAGTGTGTGTGTGTCCAGTGTGTGTGTCCAGTGTGTGTGTCCATTGTGCGTGTGTGTGTCCTGTGTGTGTGTGTCCAGTGTGTGTATCCAGTGTGTGTGTGTTCATTGTGTGATACAGGAATACTGACCTCAGAGTCTCCAGTTTACAGTGGGGATACTCCAGTCCAGCAGAGAGCAGCTTCACTCCTGAATCCTTCAGGTCATTGTTACTCAGATCCAGCTCTCTCAGGTGTGAGGGGTTTGACTTCAGAGCTGAGACCAGAGAAGTACAGCCTTCCTCTGTGACTAGACAGCCTGACAGCCTGCAAAGAGTCAAATCATATTAAAACCACACTGCTATTCTTTGGTGGTGAAAATAGTGGCAGTATATGTTTTCAACATTTTCAGATATATCAGTGTCCTGAAACTTAACATATATATTCATAAATGAATGAATGTATCATTATTAGATATGACAAATTATCATAATGTAGCTTGTAGATAGAAACATGTATAGTACAAATATTTGAGTAGACTGACCAGAGCAGTTTAAAAAGCAGTATCAGTCAAAAGACAGACAGTGCGGTATCAGATTTAGATTGTATTGAGTATACAGTCCACACCATATCTATTTTGACAGTGAAGCTAACATTTTAAATGTGGCTCTATACATTTAGGATTTGAGATCAACTGTTTCATATGAGGTGACAGTATATGTCAACTTTTATTTGAGGGTATTGTAATACATATCTGATTCACCATTAGAAATGAAATCACTTTATGTATCTATTCCCACTATTTGAAGAAGTCATAAGTATTTTGACCAATTCACTTATAGTGTATTAAAGTAGTCAAAAGTTTAGTATTTGTGTCACGTTCGTTTAATGAAGGGTCGGACCAAGGCGCAGCGTGATATGCGTACATGTTTATTAACGATAAACACAAGACAAAACAACAAAGGAAACGAAACGTGAAGTCCAAAGGTACAACACAACAAACCTTACACGGAACAATAACCCACAACTAGACAGTGCCAAAAGGCTGCCTAAGTATGATTCCCAATCAGAGACAACGAGTGACAGCTGCCTCTGATTGGGAACCACATCGGCCAACATAGAAATACAAATCTAGAATATTCACACCCTGACCAAACTAGCTAGAGTTCTGTAGGCCAGGGCGTGACAGCACCCCCCCAGCCCCCCCCCCCCCCCCAAAGGTGCGGACTCCGGCCGCACAAACCTGACTGAATAGGGGAGGGTCCGGGTGGGCTTCCAGCATCGGTGGCGGCTCCGGCTCCGGAGTGGAGCAGCTGCCCGGAGCTGGCTTGGGCACCGGTGGGGCGGACTGCTCTGGCTCCAGAGTGGAGCCGCTGACCGGTGCCGGACCAGGCACGGGGGGAACGGGCACGGGCCGTGTCGGACTGGCGATGCGCACCACTGGCTTGGTGCGAGGAGCAGGAACAGGCCGGACTGGCGACGCGCACCACCGGCTTGGTGCGAGGAGCAGGAACAGGCCGGGCCGGACTGGGAACATGCACCACTGGCTTGGTGCGAGGGACAGGGACAGGCCGGGCTGGACTGGCGATGCGCACCACAGGCTTGGTGCGAGGGACAGGAACAGGCCGGGCCGGACTGGCGACGCGCACCACAGGCTTGGTGCGAGGAGCAGGTATGGGACGTACCGGACTGGGAACCGCCGCTGGAGGTCTATGACTGTCTCCGTCCTTTACACTCCGCGCCCCGTCCTCCTCCAGTGAGGACTCCTCCTTGAGCCCCTACGAGTGCAGTGGTCGGGGCTCCTCTCTTTCGCTCCCCGACCACCCTTTTAGCCCCCCCCCAAACTGTTCTTGGGGCTGTCTCTCCTTCTCCACCCTGATCCCTTTCAGGGCCTCCATCTGCCTTGCCAGATCCTCTCTTATCTCCCGCCAAGTCCATACTCTCTGCTCCTCCACCTGTTTCCAGGGTGTCTGCTGCTCCTGGGCACGCTGCTTGGTCCTCGTTTGGTGGATTCTTCTGTCACGTTCGTTTAAAGACGGGTCGGACCAAGGCGCAGCGTGATATGCGTACATGTTTATTAACGATAAACACACGACAAAACAACAAAGGAAACGAAACGTGAAGTCCAAAGGTACAACACAACAAACCTTACACGGAACAAGAACCCACAACTAGACAGTGCCAAAAGGCTGCCTAAGTATGATTCCCAATCAGAGACAACGAGTGACAGCTGCCTCTGATTGGGAACCACATCGGCCAACATAGAAATACAAATCTAGAATATTCACACCCTGACCAAACTAGCTAGAGTTCTGTAGGCCAGGGCGTGACAATGTGGTCCCAAACTCGTTGGTTGCATTTGCAGTTTGTTTTGGTTGTGTTTTGGGTTATGTTTTGTCCAATAGTAACTGAATGGTGGATGATGACTGGATTTATCTTCTGTCTAAGTGAGTAGATAACAGGTTTCTAAACACTACTACAATAATCCTAGTGTGTGTGTGTGTGTGTCCAGTGTGTGTGTGTCCATTGTGTGTGTGTCCAGTGTGTGTGTGTGTCTAGTGTGTATGTGTTTCCAGTGTGTGTGAGTGTGTGTATCCTGTGTGTGTGTCTCCTGTGCGTTTGTGTGTCCAGCGTGTGTGAGTCAAGTGTGTGTTTGTGTGTCCAGTGTGTGTGTGTGTCCAGTGTGTGTGTGTGTGTGTGTGGTGTATCGGGTGTTTGGTGTGTGTGTGTCCAGTGTGTGTCTGTGTCCAGTGTGTGTGTGTGTCCAGTGTGTGTGTCCAGTGTGTGTGTGTGTGTGTCTAGTGTGTATGTGTTTCCAGTGTGTGTGTGTGTCTGTGTCCAGTGTGTGTGTGTCCAGTGTGTGGGTCCAGTGTGTGTGTGTGTGTGTCCAGTGTGTGTGTCCAGTGTGTGTGAGTGTGTCCAGTGTGCGTGTGTGTGTGTATGTGTGTGTGTGCATTTGTGTGTGTGTGTTCTGTGTGTGTACTGATACACGTGCACACACACAGACACACACAAACACACACAAAAACACACACACACACACACACACACTGGACCCACACACACACAAACTGGACCCACACACACACACACACACACACACACACACACACACACAGTCAGTATATAACTTAGTCCAAGTGGTGGTAAGAATGTTTGTCTTAACTAGCCTGATAACTCCAACATGTCTGATATGAACATTGACATAAACCCTCTACATACTTGAGTTTCTCCAGTCTGCAGTGTGGATCCTCCAGTCTAGCAGAGAGCAGTCTGACTCCTGAGTCTCCTGGGTGATTGTAGCTCAGGTCCAGCTCTCTCAGGTGTGAGGGGTTTGACTTCAGAGCTGAGACCAGTGAAGCACAGCCTTCCTCTGTGACTAGACAGCCTGACAGCCTGCAAAGAGTCAAATCATATTAAAACCGCACTGCTATTCTTTGGTGGTGAAAATAGTGGCAGTATATTTTTTCAACATTTTCAGATACATCAGAGTCCTGAAACCTGCCATATCTATTCATATATTTATATATACACTACCAGTCAAATGTTATTTACAATGTTTTACATTGTAGTATAATAGTGAAGACATCAAAACAATGAAATAACACATATGGAATCATGTAGTAACCAAAAAAGTGTTAAACAAATCAAAACATATTTTATATTTCAGATTCTTCAAATTTAATAATATATAATATGCCGTTTAGCAGACGCTTTTATCCAAAGCGACTTACAGTCATGCATGCATACATTTTTGTGAATGGGTGGTGCTGGGTATCTAACCCACTTCCTTGGCATTACAAGCGCCGTGCTCTACCAGCTGAGCTACAGAGGACCAAATAGCATAATAGAATGATAGTGAAGACATTAAAACTATGAAATAACACATATGGAATCATGTAGTAACCAAAAAAGCGTTAAACAAATGAAAATATATTTTATATTTGAGATTCTTCAAATAGCCACCCTTTGCCTTGATGACAGCTTTGCAAACTCTTGGCATTCTCTCAACCAGCTTCATGAGGTAGTCACCTGGAATGCATTTCAATTGACAGGTGTGCCTTCAGAAAAGTTAATTTGTAGAATTTCTTTCCTTCTTAATGCGTTTGAGCCAATCAGTTGTGTTGTGACAAGGTAGGAGGGGTATACAGAAGATAGCCCTAATTGGTAAAAGATTAAGTCCATATTATGGCAAGAACAGCTCAAATAAGCAAAGAGAAACGACAATCCATCATTACTTTAATAATACTAATAATATGCCATTTAGCAGACGCTTTTATCCAAAGCTACTTACAGTCATGCGTGCAAACATTGTTGTGTATGGGTGGTCCCGGGGATCGAACCCACTACCCTGGCGTTACAAGCGCCTTGCTCATGACGGTCAGTCAATACGGAACATTTCAAGAACTTTTAAAGTTTCTTCAAGTGCAGTCGCAAAAAACATCAAGCACTATGATGAAACTGGCTCTCATGAGGACCACCACAGGAATGGAAGACCCAAAGTTACCTCTGCTGCAGAGGATAAGTTCATTAGAGTTACCAGCCTCAGAAATTGCAGCCCAAATAAATGCTTCACAGAGTTCAAGTCAGAGACACATCTCTACATCAACTGTTCAGAGGGGACTGTGTGAATCAGGCCTTCATGGTCGAATTACTGCAAAGAAACCACTACTAAAGGACACCAATAATAATAAGAGACCTGCTTGGGCCAAGAAACACGAGCAATGGACATTAGACCTTTGGTCTGGAGTCCAAATTGGAGATTTTTGGTTCCCACCGCCATGTCTTTGTGAGAAGCGGTGTGGGTGAATGGATGATCTCCGCATGTGTGCCTGGTAAACTATGTGTGCCTGGTAAACACATGTGGATCTGGTGAACAGTTATCACTTGTTGACCAACTACAGGAATACTGACCTCAGAGTCTCCAGTTTACAGTGGGGATTCCCCAGTCCAGCAGAGAGCAGCTTCACTCCTGAATCCTTCAGGTCATTGTTACTCAGATCCAGCTCTCTCAGGTGTGAGGGGTTTGACCTCAGAGCTGAGACCAGAGAAGCACAGCCTTCCTCTGTGACTCCACAGCCTGACAGCCTGTAAAGAGTCAAATCATATTAAAAACACACTGCTATTCTTTGGTGGTGAAAATAGTGGCAGTATATTTTTTCTACATATTCAGATTCATCAGAGTCCTGAAACCTGCCATATCTATTGATTTATGTATATATACAGTACCAGTCAAAAGGTTGAACACACCTACTCATTCAAGTTTTTGTTTTTTTAAAGCTATTTTTTACATTGTAGAATAATAGTGAAGACATCAAAACTATGAAATATCACATATGGAATCATGTAGTAACCAAAAAAGTGTTAAACAAATCAAAATATATTTGAGATTTGAGATTTTTCAAATAGCCACCCTTTGCCTTGATGACAGGTTTGCACACTCTTGGCATTCTCTCAACCAGCTTCATAAGGTAGTCACCTGGAATGCATTTCAATTAACAGGTGTGCTTTCTTAAAAGTTAATTTGTTGAATATATTTCCTTCTTAATGCGTTTGAGCCAATCAGTTGTGTTGTGACAAGGTAGGGGGGTATACAGAAGATAGCCCTATTTGGTAAAAGACCAAGTCCATATTATAGCAATAACAGCTCAAATAAGCAAAGAGAAACGACAGTCCATCATTACTTTAAGACATGACGGTCAGTCAATACGGAACATTTCAAGAACTTTTAAAGTTTCTTCAAGTGCAGTCGCAAAAAATATCAAGCGCTATGATGAAACTGACTCTCATGAGGACCACCACAGGAATGGAAGACCCAAAGTTACCTCTGCTGCAGAGGATAAGTTCATTAGAGTTACCAGCCTCAGAAATTGCAGCCCAAATAAATGCTTCACAGAGTTCAAGTCAGAGACACATCTCTACATCAACTGTTCAGAGGGGACTGTGTGAATCAGGCCTTCATGGTCGAATTGCCTCAAATAAATCACTACTAAAGGACACCGATAAGAAGAAGAGACCTGCTTGGGCCAAGAAACACGAGCAATGGACATTACACCTTTGGTCTGGAGTCCAAATTTGAGATTTTTGGTTCCAACCGCCGTGTCTTTGTGAGAAGCGGTGTGGGTGAATGGATGATCTCCGCATGTGTGCCTGGTACACTATGTGTGCCTGGTAAACACATGTGGATCTGGTGAACAGTTATCACTTGTTGACCAACTACAGGAATACTGACCTCAGAGTCTCCAGTTTACAGTGGGGATTCCCCAGTCCAGCAGAGAGCAGCTTCACTCCTGAATCCTTCAGGTCATTGTTACTCAGATCCAGCTCTCTCAGGTGTGAGGGGTTTGACCTCAGAGCTGAGACCAGAGAATCACAGCCTTCCTCTGTGACTCCACAGCCTGACAGCCTGTAAAGAGTCAAATCATATTAAAAACACACTGCTATTCTTTGGTGGTGAAAATAGTGGCAGTATATTTTTTCTACATATTCAGATTCATCAGAGTCCTGAAACCTGCCATATCTATTGATTTATGTATATATACAGTACGAGTCAAAAGGTTGAACACACCTACTCATTCAAGTTTTTGTTTTTTTAAAGCTATTTTTTACATTGTAGAATAATAGTGAAGACGTCAAAACTATGAAATAACACATATGGAATCATGTAGTAACCAAAAAAGTGTTAAACAAATCAAAATATATTTTATATTTGAGATTTTTCAAATTGCCACCCTTTGCCTTGATGACAGGTTTGCACACTCTTGGCATTCTCTCAACCAGCTTCATAAGGTAGTCACCTGGAATCCATTTCAATTAACAGGTGTGCCTTTTTAAAAGTTAATTTGTTGAATTTATTTCCTTCTTAATGCGTTTGAGCCAATCAGTTGTGCTGTGACAAGGTAGAGGGGTATACAGAAGATAGCCCTATTTGGTAAAAGACCAAGTCCATATTATAGCAATAACAGCTCAAATAAGCAAAGAGAAACGACAGTCCATCATTACTTTAAGACATGACGGTCAGTCAATACGATACATTTCAATAACTTTTAAAGTTTCTTCAAGTGCAGTCGCAAAAAATATCAAGCGCTATGATGAAACTGGCTCTCATGAGGACCACCACAGGAATGGAAGACCCAAAGTTACCTCTGCTGCAGAGGATAAGTTCATTAGAGTTACCAGCCTCAGAAATTGCAGCCCAAATAAATGCTTCACAGAGTTCAAGTCAGAGACACATCTCTACAACAACTGTTCAGAGGGGACTGTGTGAATCAGGCCTTCATGGTCGAATTGCTGCAAAAAACTCACAACTAAAGAACACCAATAATAAAAAGAGACCTGCTTGGGCCAAGAAACACGAGCAATGGACATTAGACCTTTGGTCTGGAGTCCAAATTGGAGATTTTTGGTTCCAACCGCCGTGTCTTTGTGAGAAGCGGTGTGGGAAATGGATGATCTCCGCATGTGTAGTTCCCACCGTAAAGCATGGAGGAGGAGGTGTTATGGTGTAGGGGTGCTTTGCTGGTGACACTGTCTGTGATGTATTTAGAATTCAAGGCACACTTAACCAGGATGGCTACCACAGTATTCTGCAGCGATACGCCATCCCATCTGGTTTGAGCTTAGTGGGACTGTCATTTGTTTTTTAACAGGACAATGACGCAACACAATTCCAGGCTGTGCAAGGGCTATTTGACAAAGAAAGAGAGTGATTGAGTGCTGCATCAGATGACCTGGCCTCCACAATCCCCCGACCTCAACCCAATTGAGATGGTTTGGGATGAGTTGGACCGCAGAGTGAAGGAAAAGCAACTAACAAGTGCTCAGCATATGTGCGAACTCCTTCAAGAATGTTGGAAAAGCATTCCAGGTGAAATTGGTTGAGAGAATACCAAGAGTGTGCAAAGCTGTCATCAAGACAAAGGGTGGCTATTTGAAGAATTTCAAATTTCAAATATATTTTCACTTTTTTGGTTACTACATGATTCCATATGTATTATTTCATAGCTTTAATGTCTTATAGTAAAATAGTAAAAATAAAGAAAAACCTTGAATAATGTCCAAACTTTTGACAGGTAATATATATATATATATATATATATACAGTGAGGGAAAAAAGTATTTGATCCCCTGCTGATTTTGTACGTTTGCCCACTGACAAAGAAATGATCAGTCTATAATTTTAATGGTAGGTTTATTTGGACAGTGAGAGACAGAATAACAACAACAAAAATCAGAAAAACGCATGTCAAAAATGTTATAACTTGATTTGCATTTTAATGAGGGAAATAAGTATTTGACCCCTCTGCAAAACATGACTTAGTACTTGGTGGCAAAACCCTTGTTGGCAATCACAGAGGTCAGACATTTCTTGTATTTGGCCACCAGGTTTGCACACATCTCAGGAGGGATTTTGTCCCACTCCTCTTTGCAGATCTTCTCCAAGTCATTAAGGTTTCGAGGCTGAAGTTTGGCAACTCGAACCTTCAGCTCCCTCCACACATTTTCTATGGGATTAAGGTGTGGAGACTGTCTTGGCCACTCCAGGACCTTAATGGGCTTCTTCTTGAGCCACTCCTTTGTTGCCTTGGCCGTGAGTTTTGGGTCATTGTCATGCTGGAATACCCATCCACGACCCATTTTCAATGCCCTGGCTGAGGGAAGGAGGTTCTCACTCAAGATTTGATGGTACATGGCCCCATCCATCGTCCCTTTGATGCGGTGAAGTTGTCCTGTCCCCTTAGCAGAAAAACACCCCCAAAGCATAATGTTTCCACCTCCATGTTTGACGGTGGGGATGGTGTTCTTGGGGTCATAGGCAGTTTTCCTCCTCCTCCAAACACGGCGAGTTGAGTTGATGCCAAAGAGCTCGATTTTGGTCTCATCTGACCACAAAACTTTCACCCAGTTCTCCTCTGAATCATTCAGATATTCATTGGCAAACTTCAGACGGGCATGTATGTGCTTTCTTGAGCAGGGGGACCTTGCGGGCACTGCAGGATTTCAGTCCTTCACGGCGTAGTGTGTTACCAATTGTTTTCTTGGTGACTATGGTCCCAGCTGCCTTGAGATCATTGACAAGATCCTCCCGTGTAGTTCTGGGCTGATTCCTCACCGTTCTCATGATCATTGCAACTCCACGAGGTGAGATCTTGCATGGAGCCCCAGGCCAAGGGAGATTGACAGTTCTTTTGTCTTTCTTCCATTTGCGAATAATCGCACCAACTGTTGTCACCTTCTCACCAAGCTGCTTGGCGATGGTCTTGTAGCCCATTCCAGCCTTGTGTAGGTCTAAAATCTTGTCCCTGACATCCTTGGAGAGCTCTTTGGTCTTGGCCATGGTGGAGAGTTTGGAATCTGATTGATTGATTGCTTCTGTGGACTGGTGTCTTTTATACAGGTAACAAGCTGAGATTAGGAGAACTCCCTTTAAGAGTGTGCTCCTAATCTCAGCTCGTTACCAGTATAAAAGACACCTGGAAGCCAGACATCTTTCTGATTGAGAGGGGGTCAAATAATTATTTCCCTCATTAAAAAATGCAAATCAATTTATAAAATTTTTTACATGCGTTTTTCTGGATTTTGTTGTTGTTATTCAGTCTCTCACTGTTCAAATAAACCTACCATTAAAATTATAGACTGATCATTTCTTTGTCAGTGGGCAAATGTACAAAATCAGCAGGGGATCAAATACTTTTTTCCCTCACTGTATATATATATATGAATTAATGTATAATAATTAACAGTAGATAACATGTTTCTAAACACTACTAAATTAATAATTGTGTGTGTGTATGTGTCCCGTGTATGTGTCCAGTGTGTGTGTGTGTGTGTGTGGTGTGTGTGTGTCCAGTGTGTGTGTGTCCAGTGTGTGTGTGTGTGTGTGTGTGTGTGTGTGTGTCTGTGTGTGTGTGTCCAGTGTGTGTGTGTGTGTGTGTGTCCAGTGTGTGTTTGTTCATTGAGGAATACTGACCTCAGAGTCTCCAGTTTACAGTGGGGATTCCCCAGTCCAGCAGAGAGCAGCTTCATTCCTGAATCCTTCAGGTCATTGTTACTCAGATCCAGCTCTCTCAGGTGTGAGGGGTTTGACTTCAGAGCTGAGACCAGAGAGGCACAGCCTTCCTCTGTGAATAGACAGCCTGACAGCCTGCAAAGAGTCAAATCATATTAAAACCACACTACTATTCGTTGGTGTTGAGTGATTTTCTTTCTAAGTGGGTAGATAACATGTTTCTAAACACTACTAAAGTAATCCTGATGATGACATGATTGAGAATAATCATGAATGAGAAAGTTACAGAGGCTACAACAAAATATGCTAACCTCTCACCATTACCTTCAAATAACAGGCAACATTCTGTAATGTCACTTAATATGAAACATTCTATCTCAAATCCAAAATGCTGGAGCATAGCACCAAATGTAAAACTGTAAGCTTCACTGTCCAAACACATATAATGTGGACTATGTGTGCCTGGTAAACACATGTGGATCTGGTGAACAGTTATCACTTGTTGACCAACTACAGGAATACTGACTTCAGAGTCTCCAGTTTACAGTGGGGATTCCCCAGTCCAGCAGAGAGCAGCTTCACTCCTGAATCCTTCAGGACATTGTTACTCAGATCCAGCTCTCTCAGGTGTGAGGGGTTTGACTTCAGAGCTGAGACCAGAGAAGCACAGCCTTCCTCTGTGACTCCACAGCCTGACAGCCTGACAAAGAGATCATCATGATTTCAAAAACACACTGTTAATTTAACACCAGTAGTGTAGAAGGACAATGGCAGATGCATTTGGTTTATTCTCTTAAACAACATATAGATTCATCTTCCATCTCCTAGAATTGCATGGTCATATTGTTATACAAATGTGAACACCAATGCACTGATTCAGTAAGTTTTTCAATTTAATATTATATATTATATACATATTATAATACATGTTTTTCTCTAAACTTAATATTTATTCCTGATGATTAGTACTTAAATATAATTGTATTTACTCACAGAGCAGCTCTGGAGGCTTTGACCACTGGCAGCAGCCTCAGAAGACCTTCCTCTGATCTGGAGTATTTCTTTGGGTCAAACACATCCAGCTCCTTTTCTGAAGTCAGCAACACAAAGACCAGAGCTGACCACTGTGCAGGTGACAGTTCTTCTTTTGAGAGACTTCCTGAACTCAGGTAGCTTTGCATCTCCTCCACTAGAGAATGGTCATTCAGTTCATTCAGACAGTGGAACAGATTGATGCACCTCTCTGGAGAGGGATTCTCCCTGATCTTCTCCTTGATATACTTGACTGTTTCTTCATGGCTCTGTGAGCTGCTTCTTGTCTTTGTCAGTAGACCTCGTAAGTGCTTCTGATTGGACTCCAGTGAGAGGCCCAGAAGGAAGCGGAGGAAAAGGTCCAGGTTTCCTGTCTCACTTTGTAAGGCTTTATCCACAGCACTCTTGTAGACGGTAACTTCAGTAACTTGAGGTTCGGCCATTAGATTCTCATTGTTGTTGATGAATGAGAGGAACACATATACAGCAGCCAGAAACTCCTGAATGCTCAGATGCACGAAGCAGTACACCTTGTCCTGGTACAGCACACATTCCTCTTTAAAGAGCTGTGTGCACAATCCTGAGTACACAGAGGCTTCATTGACATCAATGCCAGCCTCCTTCAGGTCTTCTTCATAGAAAATCAGATTGCCCTTCACAAGCTGTTGAAAAGCCAGTTTTCCCAGTGACAGAATGCTCTCTTTATTCCAGTGTGGACCTGTCTCTTCTTTCCCAAGATACTTTTCATTCTTCTGTTTGGTATGAAACACCACAAGGTGTGAGTACATCTCAGTCAGAGTCTTGGGCATCTCTTCTCTCTTATGTTTCAGCATGTGTTCAAGGACTATTGCAGAAATCCAACAGAAGACTGGAATGTGGCACATGATGTGGAGGCTCCTTGATGTCTTTATATGTGAGATGATTCTGCTGGCCAGGTCCTCATCACTGAATCTCTTCCTGAAGTACTCCTCCTTCTGTGGGTCATTGAACCCTCGTACCTCTGTCACCTGGTCAACACACTCTGAAGGGATCTTATTGGCTGCTGCAGGTCGGGTAGTTATCCAGAGGAGAGCAGAGGGAAGCAGATTTCCCTTGATGAGATTTGTCAGCAGAACATCCACTGAGGTTGAGTCTGTGACGTCGAAACAAATCTTGTTCTTCTGGAAGTCTAGGGGCAGTCGGCACTCATCCAGACCATCAAAGATGAACAGAACTTTGTACTTGTCGTAGTTGGAGATTCTTGATTCTTTGGTTTCTATTGAGAATTGATTGAGAAGTTCAATCAACGTGTGTTTTTCCGCTTTCATCAAATTCAGCTCCCGAAAAGGGAATGAAAATACAAATTGGACATCCTGATTTGCTTTTCCTTCAGCCCAGTCCAAAATGAACTTCTGCACAGAGACTGTTTTTCCTATGCCAGCGACTCCCTTTGTCAGCACAGTTCTGATAAGTTTGTCTTGTCCAGTTAAGGGTTTGAAGATGTCGTTACATTTGATAGCAGTCTCTGGTCTTGCTTGTTTCCTGGTTGTTGTCTCAATCTGTCTCAGCTCATGTTCATTATTGACCTCTCCTGTTCCACCCTCTGTGATGTAGAGCTCTGTGTAGATCTTATTGAGAAGTGTTGGGTTTCCTTGTTTAGCGATCCCCTCAAATACACATTGAAACTTCTTCTTTAGATTAGATTTGAGTTCACGTTGGCAAATCATAGCAAGCTCATCTGAATCTAGAAATAACACAGAGGATATTAATATTACCTATGTTTTAATGCCTATAATATTGTAAGACTGTGTTATAACGTTTTTTTCTAATTTATTCTCTTATCTGACAGTATAAATATTTAAAGTGACTGATTATATATTATTATTATTATTATTAGGTATTACTGATGTATCCTCTCTCTCTCTCTCTCTCTCTCTCTCTCTCTCTCTCTCTCTCTCTCTCTCTCTCTCTCTCTCTCTCTCTCTCTCTCTCTCTCTCAACACAACACATCCCTGCTGCTACTTGATGAGGTCACTAGGTGTTGTGTTAAGGCTGCTACAATATAATTGCGTTACACAGCTACTTTAGCTGTACTTTAGCTACAGCTTTTACATATTTGTTCTAAAACAGCATTCAACATGAGGCAGACAGCTCTTACTTTTCTCCAGTGTGTCAGCAAGCTCCTTCTGGTTCATTTTCCTCAGGACGTGCAGTGTGATCTTCAGAGCCCCCTCTCTGGCACTGCTCTCCTGCTTCTCATCTTCAGCATCCACCACTTCCTTATCCTGCTTCTGACTCTCAAAGCCTTCTGGGAGTTCTGGACTAAGAATCCTCTTGAACATCTTCAGCTCGTTCTTCACAAATGTCATAATATTCTCTTCAAGCAACTGAAATAAATCAAGTAAATAAGTTAAGCAAGATAATAATTGCTTTCTCATTAACAAATTAATGAATGATTGACAGATCAACTTTATTTGAGGTAAACAAAAACAAATGTACATAACAGGACCACATACACTGAATATGGAGGCCAGGTCTGTTTGATGACTCTGGGAAGACTGACCACTGAGAATCTCTGACTCTGATCTCTCCTGTTGGTTTCTGTGGACAAAACATGAGATTACATCTCCTCATCCAGGGAGTGCACTCACACACACACACACACACACACACACACACACACACACACACACACACACACACACACACACACACACACACACACACACACAATAAACAAATAAACAAGGAATGTTGTGTTTGATTAATATTGTTTTAGGACTATGAAAATGGAAAAAAGGATTAACCTATGGATTATGAAAACAACAAAAAGAAATGGGAAAATGGGAGAGGAGAAATGCCTGGAGACAGTGTTGTTTAACTCACTGACCATGACCCATGAGTTCTTCTTACCTTTGTTCACTAGAAAAGTCTCCCTCTCTAAACCCTAAAGGTTGATCCATAGACTGGTCACTCTTCATGGACACACAGCTGGGTACAGGGGAGGCTGGTCTCTCCTGTTTGATTGGGCTTCAACACAACAGAGACAAACATTACGTCTCTCATCTACTCTGAGCTCAGATGGGGAAACATAAGAAGAGTTTCTTTACAAATCGCTATATTTCCATTTTCAGAAAGTTCGTAAATTAGCTTTTATTGTTGAAAGAAATTATAAAAGAAATGGGTGTGTTTTTTTAAATTAAAATCACTTGATGGTTTATTTCAGATAATGCTGTTCTTTTGCCAAATGGTATATATCTGTCTCACTCTCAGAGAAATAAGTAGTACTGCTAGGTTTTACACAGTAATAATATATCTGCCTCACTCTCAGAGAAATAAGTAGTACTGCTAGGTTCTACACAGTAATAATATATATCTGTCTCACTCTCAGAGAAATAAGTAGTACTGCTAGGTTTTACACGGTAATAATATATATATATATCTGTCTCACTCAGAGAAATAAGTAGTACTGCTAGGTTTTACACAGTAATAATATATATATATCTACCTCACTCTCAGAGAAATAGTACAGCTAGGTTTAACACAGTCAAATGTAACAAATAACTACATTTTAAATAAAAAATTAAATACAGTAATATGAGATCTGTACGTAAAACATTACATTTTAGTCATTTAGCGGATGTTCTTATACAGGGCCCAGTCTCACAAAAGCATCTTAAGGCTAAGTGTATTGTTAGAACATTCGCAGGAGCATCATAGTGTATTGTTAGAACATTCATAGGAGAATCATAGTGTATTGTTAGAACATTCATAGGAGCATCAAAGTGTATTGTTAGAACATTCATAGGAGCATCGGAGTGTATTACTAGAACATTCATAGGAGCATCATAGTGTATTGTTAGAACATTCGTAGGAGCATCATAGTGTATTGTTAGAATATTCATAGGAGCATCATAGTGTATTGTTAGAACATTCATAGGAGCATCATAGAGTATATATAGAACATTCGTAGGAGCATCATAGTGTATTGTTAGAACATTCGTAGGAGCATTGTAAAATCTCTGAGCTGTTTCAAAAAACCATTGTTATTAACGTTGCACTTGAAAACGCTCATAATCTAACGCCTGCCTCAGACCACTCGTAGAAAGACTAAGTGAGATGTGAATCGTTAGAAACTTGTTTTGCCCTCCTGTCTCACTTTAAACACAGAAGATCTCCCCTAAACATAGAATCACATAGTTTATCTGTCTCTCTGTGATGCTGATCAATTCAGAACAAAGTTGACTACAAATACAAAGTTGCAAATGTCTTTGCAATTGATGCAAACAAGGACGTATAAAATGATGCTTCAAATGAAAACCGAGATGACTGCTTTAAAATATAAACAGTAGGCTATAGGCCTATTTCAATCATATTGAAATACATTTAATGTTTAATTAATTGAGTTTTATTTTGCTACTTGTAGGCTACTGTCTGTAATTTGTCTCAATATATTTCATGATATATAGCCTAACATGTGCCCAATGATGTGCCGAATCTGTGATTTAGTGCATTTTTATTGTGTAAGCATTAGAATAAACTACCTCAATATTTGCAGCCGTAGGCAGTAATATCATTCTAGAAGCTGATCTGTGGTCAGTATTGTGAAATAATTATAATGTTAAGGAAAGATTTGAATGGAGAAAGCTGATCCAAGAGCAACGCTCCCTTTCTTTCGATCCTATCAGTATTGATACATGCTCCACCGGATGTGATACTTTGTCGTGCTGCTGATCCAGTTTCTACTGGTCTGCCTGCGGATCTGGAACTCTGACCTGTTCAACAGACGTGCAACCTTGTCCCAAACCTGCTGTTTTGACCCTCTCTCTCTCTCTCTCCCTCTCTCTCTTTACCACACCTGCTGTCTCGACCTCTGAATGCTCGGCTATGAAAAGCCAACTGACATTTACTCCTGAGGTGCTGACGTGTTGCACCCTCAATAACCACAGTTTGACCCTGCTAGTCATCTATGAAAATTTTAAAATCTTGAAAAACTATCTGAACTTAATGGCCATATCCTCTTATAATCTCCCCCTAGCATCTTCTCTAGGTTTCTTCCTAGGTTCCTGCCTTTCTAGGGAGTTTTTCCTAGCCACCGTGCTTCTACATCTGCATTGCTTGCTCTTTGGGGTTTTAGACTGGGTTTCTATATAAGCACTTGGAGACAACTGCTGATGTTAAAAATGTATTCTGGGAACGCATATGAAGCAGACCAGGCCAGGGTTTGGGGTTTGGAAGTCAATGAGAGGTAAAAATGACTTCCTTAGTTTTAAATTTGGAAAATGTTCTGTCTTAAGTAGTTTAACAAACTGACACATGTTAGTCAAAAACAACTTTATATCGAAGGAGTGCCTTTGATTTGATGGCCTGCACCTGTGCAGTTCGGCACAAGACGACCATTAGACCCAATGACGTATTTCTGTGCATGAGCTTAAAATCGAATCAAATTGTATTTCTAACATGCGCCGAATACAACAGTGGTACACTTTACCGTGAAATGCTTACTTATGAGCCCTTCCCCAACAATGCAGTTAAAAAGTCACAAAAATTAGCTAAATAAAAAAAGGAAATAGTAACATAATAAAATAACAATAATGAGGCTATAAGGAGAACCAGTACTGAGTCAATGTCCAGGGGTACCAGGTAGTTGAGTTAATAACTAGACTATATACAAGGAGTACCAGTACTGAGTCAACGTGCAGGGTACCAGGTAGTTGAGGTAATAACTAGACTATATACAAGGAGTACCAGTACTGAGTCAACGTGCAGGGTACCAGGAAGTTGAGGTAGTAATGAGGCTATAAGGAGTACCGAGACAATGTGCAGGGGTACCAGGAAGTTGAGGTAATTGAGGTAATATGTACATGTAGGTAGGGGTAAAAGTGACTAGGCAATCAGGACAGAGATTTCATCTCTTCATACAGGGAGTGCACACACACACACTGACAGACACACACACACACACACACAAAAACACACACACACACACACACACACACAGGGAGTGTTGTGTTTATTTAATATTGTTTTAGGACTATGAAAATGGAAAAAAGGATTAGCCTATGGATTATGAAAACAACCAAAATAAATGGGAAAATGGGAGAGGAGAAATGACTAGAGACAGTGTTGTTTAACTCACTGACCATGACCCATGAGTTCTTCTTACCTTTGTTCAGTAGAAAAGTCTCCCTCTCTAAACCCTAAAGGATGATCCATAGACTGGTCACTCTTCATGGACACACAGCTGGGTACAGGGGAGGCTGGTCTCTCCTGCTTGATTGGGCTTCAACACAACAGAGACAAACATTACGTCTCTCATCTACTCTGAACTCAGATGGGGTAACATAAGAAGAGTTTCATTCCAAAATGCTATATATCCATTTTCAGAAATGTTCGTAAATTAGCTTTTATTGTTTAAAGAAATTATGAAAGAGATTGGTGTGTTTTTTCACTATCTAATCATGGCATGGGATTGTTCAATGACAGACATGTATTTGTTTAAATCTATCACTTGATGGTTTCATTTCAGAGAGACAAATAATCATGTTTTTTTGCACAATGCTATATATCTGCCTCACTCTCAGAGAAATAAGTAGTACTGCTAGGTTTTACACAGTCAAATGTGGCCGACCGGCTCGATTAGGTCTTATGTAGCAAAATTTGAAATTGTGTTTTTTACATTGGATAAAAGTAGAGACTCAGCTAGAAAAAGGTATATCATACACTACAGTTGAGGAACAATGGGAAAGTAATTCTGCTTTGAAAGATGATAAACTTGTAACCTCAATTTTGAGAAAATGGTCTTTCAAAGTTTTGGTACACCTACTGGAGATCTCTTCTTTATCTACAGTGGTGTTACTTTGGCAGATAATGTCACCCATCTAAATAGTATATATATATATATATATATATAGTTAACTAAATGTATGGTGCTTTTGGTTTATGTCAGTTTCATTGTTTGTTATGCTATAAATGGTTATTTTATGGTTGTAAGTGGTAAAATGAACTAGAAAATGTCATATTTTGCAATTCTGAGTAATTACTACTTTAGTAAGGATATACTTTATTCAGTACTACTGCAGCTGCTAAATAATTCCAATAGATGGAAGCATTAGACCACGAATGACATTTCAGAAGATTCGTTTAGTTTTCTCCCTGGATACACCACCACTCCCCCTCACAGGAAAACTCCTGCACACGCTTTTTACTGTCCCTTTCCACACTGCTAACGCAAGAGGAACGACTGAAAAAGCATTTAACAGATTACTGTGAAATAATATAATGATGATTCATGTTTATTATTACCTGTTTTTATGCTCATGTTTTGAAATTATTCTTCATTACTATAACGATTATCAATAAGCCTGAACATTAATTTAGTCACCTCTGGTTGAGAAAAACATATTTTCCTAGTACATTCATTGTCAGATTCATCAACCAGCAGCGAGCACTCTGCCTTCTAGCACAAGTGAGGGGCATGTTGAGGTACATTTGCTAACCGGGAGGGTTGCACGATCTAATTTATTGGCGGGCTGGAAGACGCACTCTTGTCTTATCTATTCCGAGGTTGTTTAATCGTAATATTAGATATTTAAAAATGCATGTATCCTAGGGTTGAGGTTGGAGCATCTGACTAGTGATTATTTACCCGGGGTTCAACACCTGCTATAGTCACAATTTAATTGCTCTTCCAAAAGCATCACAGGCCTAATACGAGATATATAGCTAGCTAAAGTAATGAGTGACCATTTCAGAAAATCATGGGACATATAGTATTTGGTTGCATGCTATTTTATGTTAATCATATTGCTGCTTGTAGCCTATAACTGATGCTTCGTGGTCTTATGCTGCAATCTATTGGAAATATTTAGCTATTAAAAGTTATTAATTCACGTACAGACGTTGGTGAGGCAGCTGAGAAATAAAGTGTATTAGATCAGTCTCAATCCTGCCCCACGCCAATTGCTGGACTTTCACACAGAGTTTACTAGGTCACCCAATTCAAACCACATTTTAAAAATAAAACAAATGTGTCTTATTTATCAAGTGTTCTGTCTTGCAATTATACATATAATAAAATAACAACAAAATAATCAAAACACTATTTAATAGTATAATTGTATTTACTAAGATAATATTATTACTAAAATAATTTCTAAAAGTGTTCTAGGCTACCCTACCCTAGAATTAGGGGTTAGGGTTATGGCTAAAATAGGTTATAAGTAGGGTAAGAGTTTCTGTATAGCACTTTGTGACATCTACTGGTGTAAAAAGGGCTTTATAAATACATTTCATTGATTGTTAGGTTCAGGGTTTTTATGGCAAAAAACAGTATGGGTTTATAGCACTCTTGCGCCTCCCTTTGGCCATCTGTGGGTACTACATAACTCATTCATTATATTTTTTACATTTTTACATATTTAGCAGATGCTCTTATCCAGAGCGACTTACAGTTAGTGAGTGCATACATTATCATACTGGCCCCCCGTGGGAAACGAACCCACAACCCTGGCGTTGCAAGCGCCATGCTGTACCAACTGAGCTACATGACACTTGCTAGGCTCATAATCTGAGGTAGCAACTGTGTCAGATCTACAAATCTATTAGCTAGACCACCCGATTAGACAACAATCACCCCATTATATCCATTTGGTTTGCAACTCAGTGAACCTGTGCAGCATTCGCTCAATTTGATGCTTATGAACGAATATTTCGATGCATATCAAATTACCCAGCAGCCATTTAGAAACAACAAGTCATCAGAAAAATGGTTATTTCTTAATTAAAAAATGTCTTCTGGCTGTTTAAAATCGGCCACATCTTGAAAAAGAGGACAGGGACATGCGTTTTGTTTAGATTGTATACTTTTTTCTTAAAACAAATATGTTTAACCATGACCAGAAAATGTTTAACGTTTGATGGCTATCAGCCAGCCATCGCCTCTTATGCAGTTTCTCACTTCACTTTGCGCCAGACAACACCTCTTAGAATGTGGCTCACCACAACATGTACTCAGGTTAACAGTGAGCGCGCTCACCAAGTAACCGTAACCTTGTTAATAATAAGTTACCTGAGGTAAACCTACAGGGTTAACGCTCACCAAGTAGCCGTAACCTTGTTAATAATAAGTTACCTGAGGTAAACCTACAGGGTTAACGCAGGCAGGTCTCATTGATAACAATAGTGAAGCTGGCATTGTGACGCAGAACAATGGACTGGGAATGAACGTTCTGAAGGCGAGTCGGTGTCACGGAGCTCAATAGAACTAATAGGAGCTGGTAGGGTGAAAAATGCCCTAAAATAAGGCTTGTTTTTTCGCGATTACTTCATAACCAGGGACAGAAGGTAATATTATGAAACTGGGCTCCATGGCGGATGCAATGAACTACCGTATTTTCCGCACTATAAGGCGCACCGGATTATAAGGCGCACCTTCAATGACTGGCTTATTTTAGAACTGTTTTCATATATAGGGCGCACCGGATTATAAGGCGCATAGAATAGAAGACAGTCAAACGATTGACTGGGGTTGCGTTATGCATCCACTAGATGGAGCTGAGCTAAAGGGAATGTCAACAAAACAGTCAGATAAAGTCAAACTTTATTAACATTTACATTTTACATTTTAGTCATTTAGCAGACGCTCTTATCCAGAGCGACTTACAGTTAGTGCATACATTATTTTTTATACCCCCCGTGGGAATTGAACCCACAGCCCTGGTGTTGCAAACACCATGCTCTACCAACTGAGCTACATCCCTGCCGGCAATTCCCTCCCCTACCCTGGACGACGCTGGGCCAATTGTGCGCCGCCCCATGGGTCTCCCGGTCGCGGCCAGCTACGACAGAGCCTGGATTAAGCGTTCTGACAACACCGTTCACTCCCATGGTAACGTTGTTCAAACGTTAATGTGCATATTAACAATATCTCCCAGCCTTGCTCACTCTTCTCCCAAACGTGGAGGGGAACTTTTCCCTGATTCAGTAAACACGTAGTAAAAGAAACAGTCTGATACCACTAAATCAAACGTTAGTGCATAACTCAACATTGTTCAGTTACGTATAACACGTAAAGCTCACTTTTTCAGTTCATTCCCCGTCCACGAATCCCTCGAATTCTTCTTCTTCAGTGTCCGAATTGAACAGTTGGGCGACTACGGCATCCAACCTGCCCGGCTCCCTCTCGTCATTATCCGAGTCAGTGTCGCTGCTGTTGCCTGGCAGTTTAGAGATTATTTTTGAGATTATTTTTGAGATTATTATTTAAATGGCATATTATTATTCCTGCCTTTGTGAAAGCTTGGACCACAGTTGAGACTGATATATCAACCCATTGATTCATTAATGTTGAATTCTCTCGCTGCTGCTCTATTCCCATATTCTACTGCGTGACCGAAAGCCTTGAGCTTGAACTCTGCGTCGTAAGCGTGTCTCTTGAAAGCTGCCATTTTGGGGTCTTTATACACAGACAAGTGGTGTGGGACTGTGAGTAAGCACAGTACCAGTGTTTACTGACAACGGTAGCCGTAATGCTGCAAGCGGTGCGGCTTTGTAGTTTACCAGTCGTACTGAAACATTTCATTATTATTAAATTGTTTTTATTGGTTTTTCATACTGAAACATTTTGACAGAGCGCCTTGAGCGGCGTGTAAAACCAGCATGGATCAACCAATTAACCAATTGATCCATATATAAGGCGCTCCGGATTATAAGGCGCACTGTCGTTTTTGGAGAAAATTAAAGGCTTTTAAGTGCGCCTTATAGTGCGGAAAATACGGTAATGTTGTTGTAAAAAACGTTGTAAAAAATGTAACTTGAGGCGCCCCGAAAATAATACTCAAAAAGTTCAGTCCTTGGACACAGAGGGGTTAAACACTAAAGTTACCGTCCATCTAGTGAAGAGAGGAGAACCGGACAGAGGGATGGTAGGTAGCCAGCATCCGTCAACGAGAGAGGGAGAAGCCCTCCACGGTATTTAACAGGTGGAAGAAACAACCAGGGAGCTCCATCGGTCCACAAGAAATGCAGGCAGCCGGTGATGATGTAGTGGTAGCTAGGATAACTAGGATGCTGCTGGTAAAGAGTAGCTAGCTTAGCTAGCTGTACCGACTAGCTTGGCTAGCTAGCAGGTCGTTCGTCTGTCCCTCGAGGATGATGACGAATCCGGTGAACCACAAGATGAAACAAGGATAGCGAGTGAAAAGGATCTGGCTACACTCATACTGTCACTGACCATTACGCAAAAAAAGCAAATTGAACAATAAACTTCGGTGTCTCAACACTGTAACGAACTCCATCGTTGTTCCCCAACATCACCTCAGCCCACTCTGCGCGTAACTGGACAATATGCTTGGCGCCAAACCGTACGTGGACGCGGACAGTTCTGTACGGGGACGCGGACAGTTTCAGCACCGGACATGAGCAGTGCCACACAATAAACTAAAAGCAGTCTTTAAAGTCGGGTACATTAGTAATATTCTTTTTTTATTATGTCAAACAAAATAAAATCGTTTTTTAAAACAATATTTTGAGATCTGGGCACGTATCCAAAAAGCGTCTCAGAGTAGTAAAATTGGTACTCTCTCTCCCCAGATAGACTCATTTAATACTGGGTCGTTACAATATTTTGAGATCTGGGCCCATATCCAAAAAGCGTCTCAGAGTAGAAAATGTGTCGTATAAGTGCTGAGAATAAAGCAGTTTTAGTCCTACTCTTATGGGTATAAATTAAAGCTATGCATGAAGCCTCTTTATTCATAAGTGTCCCACCTAGTTGGCAGATATTTAGGACACCTCATGAGCTGTCCTAACCAGTTAAGAGGTACCAGCAGGTGTCTTGATAATAGAAACATGCAGTGAGTCAGTGGTTCCTGTGCAACATGTAATTGCTTTGGAGCAGTGGTGACCTGTCATTCAGGGCAGAGCCCCACCTGTTTAGCAGATGCTCTTACCCAGAGCGATTTACAGTACATTTTACATTTACATTTTAGTCATTTAGCAGACGCTCTTATCCAGAGCGACTTACAGTTAGTGAATACATTATTTATTTTTTATACTGGCCCCCCGTGTGAATCAAACCCACAACCCTGGCGTTGCAAACGCTATGCTCTATCAACTGAGCTACATCCCTGCCGGCCATTCCCTCCCCTACCCTGGACGACACTGGGCCAATTGTGCGCCGCCCATGAGTCTCCCGGTCGCGGCCGGCTGTGACAGAGCCTGGATTCGAACCAGGATCTCTAGTGGCACAGTTAGCACTGCCATGCAGTGCCTTAGACCACTGCGCCACTCAGGAGCTATGTAAGTGCATTCATCTTAAGATAGCTAGGTGAGACAACCAGATAATACAGTCAAATATACAGGATACGAACATTCAATTTCAGCTAAACAATGGATATATAGCGTTTTGCAATAAAAATAATAATAATGATATACATCTAAAATCTATTAATTAAACATCTGAGAACAGTAATATTGAAGGTACCCATAAGCAACCATTTCTGATTATTGTGGAAATAGCATTTAGAAAATAAACTCTTAATAATTCTTAAACAAAATTGTCATCTCACCTCTTAGCTTTGGTGTCATGTTCCCCAGAGAGACTCATTTTAGAGGCAGGGCCCCCTTCCTCTCTCTCCCCAGAGAGACTCATTTTAGACCACTGACCCCTAAACAGAGATCCAACATGTTGGTTGTAGTTAACACAGTAATTCTTGAATGTGAATTGTTATCATTTATTAATTATCTCTTACAAAACATTTACTAACAGACATATCGAAACAGTCAGGCGATTTAATGCAATCACATGAATATGTAGTTGTGACATCTCTTCCCCATGGCCATGTCACACACTTATTTGTATTCATTAAAAGTTGCCATTTATTTTCTTGGAATCTGTTCTTTTCTAAACATATCTGAGAATGTAGACAGAAGGGCTAAAACGGGCTTGATTGATCTGGGGGGGATCAGTGATCTATACAGAAAGGTTTTTTGCAACAATTAAGAGATGTTATATTATTTAAAGTAGGCTAGGTTATAATGTATAACAGTTTTTTTGTTGTTGTGTAACGCAGATCAAGGTCTATACCTCAGCAAGTGGCGACCCGTCATTCAGGGCAGGTGGCCTTTCCAGTTTTGCATGTTATTGTGGCATTAATACATCAGTTTGCTAACAATGTAAAAAATATATACACTATCGGTCAAAAGTTTTAGACCACCTACTCATTCAAGGGTTTTTCTTTATTTTTACTATTTTCTACATTGTAGAATAATAGTGAAGACATCAAAACTATGAAATAACACATATGGAATCATTTAGTAACCAACAAAGTGTTAAACAAATCAAAATATATTTCATATTTGAGATTCTTCAAATAGCCACCCTTTGCCTTGATGACAGCTTTGCACACTCTTGGCATTCTCTCAACCAGCGACCCGTCATTCAGGGCAGGTGGCCTTTCCTGTTTTGCATGTTATTTTGGCATTAATACGTGTCACATATCAGTTTGCAAAAAAATTAAAATAAATATATATAATTGAGTTAATAAAGCCGCATACAAACATGGTCTCTTTTTTGTTTTCTTGAGTAAGGCAGCTGGACTGATCAGGTCAACATCGTACTTTCAAAATCTTAGCCAGCAGTCATCATCATGAATCAAGTCGACAATCTACAGGCAAATCCTTTTTAATCCTTGTCATATGAAGAGAAATAATAAGAGGAATGATATTATGATAGGACAGCTGTTGGGACTCTGCTGTTGGGACTCTGCTGTCGGGACTCTGCTGTCGGGACTCTGCTGTCGGGACTCTGCTGTCGGGACTCTGCTGTCGGGACTCTGCTGTTGGGACTCTGCTTTATGTAGGCCCTAACAGTTTGTGGCCACCGTTTCTCACCGTTATAGTGCAATGAATGTATTTTTTAGTGTTGTGTTGTGGAGTGGCTTTGCTGGCATGCATCCCCCTTTATTTATGTTTTGCCCCACCAACATTGACATGCTAAAATCACCACTGACCTCAGCTATAGCCTAGATGACCAGCCTAAACCTGTTCAGATCAGTTCCCATAACGTTATAACAGTAACAGTAGCAGGAGCCTAGTCCTGATACAGATGGAGGTCTATACCTCAGCTATAGCCTACATATCCTAGATGACCAGCCTAAACCTGTTCAGATCAGTTCCCATAACGTTATAACAGTAGCAGGACAGAGCTTGTAGCCTAGGCATGGTATTTTACACACCATTTCAAATGGAGACCATCAGGTTGGTCAGCATGATAAGTGATCATAGCTCAAACCTACTCTGACTATTGAATGTCTGATGTTGACCTAACCTTATAATAGTTTGTAGTTTAGCCTAGACCTACGAGACTCTGCCCGTCTTTCCTACATATCAACACATTTATCCAACTTCTAATGTTACCGAGAAATATGTGCCACAGTTTCAACAGCCATTGTGTAACTGCGTAGGCTACACACTTACTTTCAAGTTCATATGAGGAAATCACATAACTTCTTACAGTCGCTGGTGCAGCCGCCTGTTCTCTTGCAGATGAAGTAGCTTTTATAGGCAACTCATTCAACCAGCCTAAACAACAGTAAATAAAAGATGTAAAATGGTCAAAAGTCAATCCTGATATAGCCATGTACATCAATGTCACGATCGCCAATAAAGTAGGACCAAAGCGCAGCGTTGGGAGTGAACATGATGACTTTAATGTTGAAATAACGACAAAACAAAACACGATCCGTAACGTCCTCAGTACACCGACTGAACATAGAACAAAAACCCACAACTAACACAAGAAAACCTACATCTTAAATATGGCTCCCAATCAGAGATAACGAGCCGACAGCTGACACTCGTTACCTCCGATTGGGAGTCATTGAATACAAACAAGGAAACACAACCACAACCTAGAAATAGACACAACAGAACTCCCCACCTAGAAATAAACGTGACAGACATGCAACCATAAAACATCACCCAAAACCCAACAAAACAACATACACCCTGGCTCAAATACACAAGTCCTGGAGCCAGAGTGTGACAGTACCCCCCCCTAAAGGTGCGAACTCCGGGCGCACCAGCATACAGTCTAGGGGAGGGTCTGGGTGGGCGTCTGTCCACGGTGGCGGTTCTGCCCCTGGTCGTGGTCCCCATCCCACCTTAGTCACCACCCGCTTCCCTAGCCTCCTCCACATTACCACCCCCCAACTACACCCCACTGGGTTAAGGGGCGGCACCGGACTAAGGGGCAGCACCGGACTACGGGGAAGTACCGGACTAAGGGGCAGTACCGGACTAAGGGGCAGTACCAGGCTGAATGGCGGATACTGGCTGGACGGCTCTGGTGGCTCCTGGCTGGTCGGCTCTGGCGGATCCTGGCTGGACGGCTCTGGCGGATCCCGGCTGGACGGCTCTGGCGGATCCCGGCTGGACGGCTCTGGCGGATCCCGGCTGGACGGCTCTGGCGGATCCCGGCTGGACGGCTCTGGCGGATCCCGGCTGGACGGCTCTGGCGGATCCCGGCTGGACGGCTCTGGCGGATCCCGGCTGGACGGCTCTGGCGGATCCTGGCTGGACGGCTCTGGCGGATCCTGGCTGGACGGCTCATGGCTGGCTGATGGATCTGGCTGCTCATGGCTGGCTGACGGATCTGGCTGCTCATGGCTGGCTGACGGATCTGGCTGCTCATGGCTGGCTGACGGATCTGGCTGCTCATGGCTGGCTGACGGATCTGGCTGCTCATGGCTGGCTGACGGATCTGGCTGCTCATGGCCGGCTGACGGATCTGGCTGCTCATGGCTGGACGGCTCTGGCGGATCCTGGCTGGCGGAAGGCTCTGGCTGATCCTGTCTGGCAGAAGGCTCTGGCTGATCCTGTCTGGCGGAAGGCTCTGGCTGATCCCGTCTGGCGGAAGGCTCTGGCTGATCCCGTCTGGCGGAAGGCTCTGGCTGATCCTGTCTGGCGGACGGCTCTGGCTGGACAGGGCTGACGACGCACCCCGTAGGCTCGGGGCGTTGAGCAGGGACAGGCAGAACCGCACTGGGGACACACACCCCTGGCCCTACACGGGGATCAGGAACGGGCCGGACCGGACTGGAAACACCCCCCAGTACCTCTCTCCGTGCCTCCACACTTTCCATCCCCTTCGTAACCAGTGGCCCCCTTAAACTGGCGGCCATATCTGCCAACCTCTTGCACTCCTCCGGGCCGTACACCTTCTGCCCCGACGTCGTGAGCCCCCCCCTAAAAATTTTCTGGGGGTCTCTCCTCTCGGTGGACCAGGCCTCCATAGTCCTCTCCCAACCTTCGCTCTTCTGGCTCCACCACCCGTTATCCAACTGCTGCTTGGTCTCGTTGTGGTGGGTTTTTCTGTCACGATCGCCAATAAAGTAGGACCAAAGCGCAGCGTTGGGAGTGAACATGATGACTTTAATGTTGAAATAACGACAAAACAAAACACGATCCGTAACGTCCTCAGTACACCGACTGAACATAGAACAAAAACCCACAACTAACACAAGAAAACCTACATCTTAAATATGGCTCCCAATCAGAGATAACGAGCCGACAGCTGACACTCGTTACCTCCGATTGGGAGTCATTGAATACAAACAAGGAAACACAACCACAACCTAGAAATAGACACAACAGAACTCCCCACCTAGAAATAAACGTGACAGACATGCAACCATAAAACATCACCCAAAACCCAACAAAACAACATACACCCTGGCTCAAATACACAAGTCCTGGAGCCAGAGTGTGACAATCAAAGAGAGGTGTATTGCTACAGATGTAGGATCTTAATTTTAGCCAGTTTGCTACAGCAGGAAAATCATCCTGCAGCAACAGGACATTTTAATTATTATGGGAATGGCCGGCAGGGATGTAGCTCAGTTGGTAGAGCATGGCATTTGCAACGCCAGGGTTGTGGGTTCGATTCCAGTATAAAAAATACAAATGTATGCACTCGCAATGTATGTAAGTCGCTCTGGATAAGAGCGTCTGCTAAATGACTAAAATGTAAAAAATCACCATGTAGAATTATGTGTACAGATGTAGGATCTTAATTTGATCACCCCCCACTGCAGAATAACTTTCCCTCAACGCAGTAAATGTAAAACTTGTAGTGTATTTGAGGTTTTAATGGCTTCTGAAGTTTGTAATTTCCACTTAGAAATGGCAGACTTGAGTTTCCCTTACTAAAAATGTATCAACCGCTACAAAAATGTCCATTAATTATAATTCACATTTCCTGTTGCTGCAGGAATATTTTCCTGCTGTAGCAAACTGACTCAAATTAAGATCCTACATATGTACATGCAAATGTACTTGGCGAATAAAGGTGATTCTGATTCTGCAAAGGTTGAGTCTCTAGATTCCCTTGCTGCTCTGGGGAAATAATGAAATGGAAATCATGGGTGATTTAAACTGGGAATGGTTATCTCCAAACTCTGAGACCATGTCATTTGTTATATTTCACCCTATTGATAAAGGAAGCTAGAAGGCTGAAACCAGAAGACAACTTTAAATCAACACTTACTGATATTATCCTAAAATCCTTTCACTCATATTGTTGTGTCTCTTTGTTCAACGGACGTCGGGTAGCCTGTGATATTAATATTGTATCAAACAGCGGGGCAGGGCAGTGAACCCAGGTCGCTGGCCAAAACTAGGTTAACCCTATTGCTGCGATGGGAATTGTAACCTGTCTCACACTGCCCCCTATGAAAGCAAGTCTCGTGCTTCGACTACTCAGACCCCTCACACATCTGGGCCGTGCAATCTGATGGCCTCACAGACACCATACTACTTCTGACACCAATGTAGCAAACAGCGGGGCAGGGAAGTGAACCCAGGTTGCACTTGTAAAAAGGCAAACAACCTACGCATCGCGCCATTGGTGCCAATTGGGTTACTTGGTTGGAATTGCATCATAGTACATGGGAATAATGATGCATTTTATTTAGTAAAGTGGTTTCTTGCATCAAACACAACAACATTTTCAGTCACCTCCTCCTTGTGTGAAGGACAAGTAGATAAACAGGTTAATGTCAAGCTCTGCATGTTTTTTGGAATGTCTCATGGAATGTAGGCTTACATTGAACACCACACATTGGCTGCTACTGTAGGCTGAATGATAGAACAGCCAGTTCCATGTTTAATGTTATTGGAGGCCTTTTTTACATTATGATCAAATAGCCTACTTGGTCTCTGTTAAAACTGTAACTTAAAGTGGGTACAGCCTCAGTGTTCACAGTAAACTCACGCCGGAAGTTGCACAGATCGCTACACTATAGTAGAACTATGATACAATTACATTTATCATAGGAAATGTGAAATGTAGAACTAGGATGAATGAATATTGATATATTGAATTCACAGGAGGTTGGTGGCACCTTAATTGGGGAGGACGGGCTTGTGGTAATGGCTGGAGCGGAATAGGTGGAATGGTATCATTAATATGAGCCGTCCTCCCCTCAGCAACCTCCACTGATTGAATTTGACTTGCCCACGTCCAGTTAGCGCCATTTTGTATGATTAAACTGTCAAGTCATTATATATTTTCCGTTCTGAGAGCACCTTCCTGATGACTGGCACTCTGTACATTCCTATAGATGAGGCCTGAGCTGGAATGTGAAGATAACTGAAGCTAGCTAACTTTAGAAAACCAGTATATCTAGCTATCATCATAGTCCACCCCTCAGGCTAAGTTCAGGTTACAGCATCAGGCAGGCATCAACAGCCGAGTTGTAGGCTACTACCTGGGTCGTGTTCATTCGTTTACAAAGCAGCCAACAGTTTTGCAACAATGCATAAACAGTTTACTCCAAACGCTGTACAACGTGACCTAAACGGTTTCCGTTGCCAAACGTTTTGCTACGGTGGGCACTAATGAACACACGCAACCTGTTTTGAGGAAGTGTAAGTTGTTGTTAGTCTTTCCACAATATTCATTTGTCTCTCTTTCACACAACATACCTTCCTGAGTGAAAAGAGTTAACAGTAGATTAGAAAGAGTAAATGTTTGTTTGTTGCTTGTTGTGTTTTAAGCCTGTTTTGAGAAGACAAGTCTATAGACCTATGATACAGTACACTCTTAGAAAAAAGAGTTCCAAAAGGGTCCTCTGGCTGTCCCCATAGGAGAACGCTTTTTCTGGTTCCAGGTAAAACTCTTCTGGCTTCCATGTAGAACCCTCTGTGAAAAGGGTTCTTAATGGAACCCAAAAGGGTTCTACCTAGGACCAAAAAGGGTTCTACAAAGGGTTCTCCTATGGGGACAGCCAATGAAACATTTTAGATTCTAGATAGTGTAGGAGCGATCACCCTGGGGCACACAGATGGAAACAGAACGAATTCACCACACGCATCTAATTTATATCCAAAACATTTTAAGGAGAGTAGGCCTATTATAACACAGTCCACAAAACATATCATAAACTATATGAATACACATAACAATATCATCAACTATATGAATACACAAAACAATATCATCAACTATATGAATACACATAACAATATCATCAACTATATTAATACACATAACAATATCATCAACTATATGAATACACATAACAATATCATCAACTATATTAATACACATAACAATATCATCAACTATATGAATACACATAACAATATCATCAACTATATTAATATCATAACAATATCATCAACTATATTAATACACATAACAATATCATCAACTATATTAATACACATAACAATATCATCAACTATATTATTACACATAACAATATCATCAACTATATTAATACACATAACAATATCATCAACTATATTATTACACATAACAATATCATCAACTATATGAATACACATAACAATATCATCAACTATATGAATACACATAACAATATCATCAACTATATTAATACACATAACAATATCATCAACTATATTAATACACATAACAATCGTCGTCTTACCTTTTATATGTCTCTCAATAGAAGTAGAGTCTGGAATGATCATTCGGTGGTGGAAAGTTCCTTTAGTTTGTTCTGCTCATTTCCATATCAGGTTCTACCTGTTCTCTCTCCCACTCCCTGTCTCTTTATAGCTCTTACAATGTGCCTTGGAATACATTCTACAAGTGTCTGGAACTCCAAATGTAGTTCTGATTTAGTGTTCCAAATGAAAACAATTTGATTAAACTGGTTAATATGGTTAAAATACATTAAGACTGAGTAATGCTGTGATTGTTTTTATTATTTTGTATTGAAATGTTTGACTTTATTTTCCCTATGTCCTTTCAATATAGGAACAATTTGTGAAATGACAGCCTTCTGTAAATATGGACAAAAGTCTATGGATTAATTTGATGGTATGTGTCTTGCAACATTATGTAAAATGACAGGTTGAGAAACACTGCATCTTCCTAGGTGCATATATGAGAAGGAACGCAAACTGTCTCCCTATGTGTGTGCCATCCCTAAACATCAAGTGTTTGTGGTTCATTAACCCTTGTGCTTTGCTGGAAAAAAATGACATCCATTATGTTACGGGTCAAATTGACCCGCACAGTTTAAACACACTCAAGACAGTCAAAGAATTAAGTAAAAACAGAAACAACTTTATTTTGTCTTATCAGACATTTCAGAAAGAAGAAATACAATACTTTTTATTTTTTTTAAACAATATTTAAGAACTATTTGTTAAACATATTTCCTTTCTCACAAACAAGATTTTTCAGTTTCCCCAAGTAGGTTTTTTCCCCCCCTATTGGTCCATATTATCCCTTCAGTCTTTCTCTCTACATGTTGAACACAATGTGTGTGTGTGCTTTCTGCAGATGTATTTATTGCATTCTACACAAGTGGTGCTTGTTTTACTGTCTTGTCGAGGGGGGCAGAGCTGGCATCTTTTCCGTTTCTTGCCACTGCCTGTATCCACTGGATCCATTTCTGGTTGATTGGAGGCATGTGTTGATGGTCCAGCTTGAATTTTCTGGACGGCAGATGCAGCTGCTGTCGACCGAGGAGGCCGGACTCTCCTCTGGATCTTGGGAGTGATGAGAGCTTTGCCGAGCTCCTCTAGGAAAAGCCGGCGTCGGTACAATTTGCCACCATTCCATTGCTGGTTGATTTCAGTCCACAGGACATAGGCATTGTAAGCAGACACATCCACAATGTTGTAGAAAATCACCAAAGGCCAGCGGGCAGTCATGCGCTGACAACTATATGTTGCTGTGACTTTATCCAAATTGTCAACTCCTCCTTTGGTGGAATTGTAGTCCAGTATTATTTGTGGCTTGATGTCCTCTCTTGCACTCAGCGATGCATCTTTGTGCATTGTGCTCATTACAAGAACATTCTTGTTCTTCTTTGGGCAGTATGAAACAACAGTTGCATTTTCAGAGAAAGCAAATTTAGAGGAATGCACAGTTCTGCCCTGCATTTTCAGAAGCTCACTGGGAAGTTCAGGTTTGTTTTTTCTGATTGTTCCAACCATGGTCAGCTTTCTCTTCTGTAGTTCAACACCAAGGCGGTAGGATGTGAAGAAGTTGTCACACGTGATGTTATGACCTTGCAGCCCTTCACTCATGTCCAGCACCACCCGCATCCCCTGGTTTTTCTCAGGCACTCCGCCGGGTGGCTTCCCAGTGTAAACTTGCATATTCCATGCATAGCTTGATGTGGCATCACATGCTGCCCATATTTTGATGCCATATTTTGCAGGCTTGTTTGGCATATACTGTCTGAAGGGACAACGTCCTCTGAATGGAACAAGGCGTTCATCAACTGTAACATGAGGACTGGGATTGTACAGTAACGGTAGAATTTCCACCCATTTATCCCATACATCTCTGATTGCAGCTAGTTTGTCTCTTTCACGTCGACCCGGTCTGGTATCACGGTTATCAAAGCGAATCACCCGAGAAATTATGTGGAATTCTTGTAGAGACATTGTTGCCCGAAATATTGGCCTTCCATTCTCTTCATTCCACAGGCTGGCCGTTGCTTCTCCGTTTGACCGGTAGACTCCAGCTAATATGAGCAATCCAATGTATGCATGCAAGTCAATCCGATCCAGTGGCTTCCAGTTCTCTTGAAACACACGGCTCCCCTCCAAGTTGGTCATGTCCAGAACAATCTTCTCTATTGCTTGGGGTAAAAAGAGCTCAAAAGCTGATTGTATGTCATGGACTCGAGTGACAGCAAATCGTGTAGGTCCTGGAACCATTTTTATTACATTGGAAGCTGAGAGTCTACCTTGACCTCGTTGTGGTGACGGTGACCATTCAATATGACCATCTTTAGACTTCCATGTCTTCTCTTCTCTTGATGATGCTTGTTGCATGCTCTGTCTCTCATCTGATGTAGGGGATGGTACGGCAGACTCCTCCTCTGAATCCTCTTCAATGAAGACAAAATCTGGATCATCAACAGCATTGTCCTCTATCTCTGAAATATCCTCTGTCTCTGAAACCTCTTCTTCTTTTTCACTGTCACAGTCCAGAATTTGTGATAAGACTTCATTGATTGAAAATCTTTTGGAGCTCATTTTTGAGTGTCTGTGTCAGGGACCTGCTGCTCTCACACTGAGGAGAAGCTTGGGAAAGCCCTTTTTAACCCAAACACAATTCTAAAAGTGCAACCAGGACCAGTCAAAACAAAATACATCAAAGACACTTTTTTGTTTTGCACCTGTGCAAATATATATACACATGAAAGCCTCCGGGTCAAAATGACCCACAACATCATGTTTGTATACAAAATGTACACAGACATTCCACAACACATCAGTGTGTCCACATTTTGCAGTTAGGTTCATGACCCTAAATGAGGAAAAGTCATGTAATTTCATGGCGAAAAAGAGTGGTTAACTAGTATTTTAGACAACGCAAAAGTGGAAACGGGTCAAATTGACCCACAACATAACAGGAGGGTTAAAATGTTTATTGTCAAGGTAAAAAAATATATATATATATATATATATAAAAAAGTGGCTTGAACTCCATTGGAGGGATGTGACATCATTCTTCCACAAGAAATTCCATAATTTAGTGTTTTGTTGATGGTTGCCTTCAATTGGGTTGAGACCTGGTGACTGAGACGGCCATGGCATATTGTGAAACATCAGCAAGTTCAGCAGTCTTCATCACTGAAGCTCCTGCCAAACGTGCCCCAACAATCACCAATCGTTAAGCTCTTCCTGAGCAGGGTTGCAGTCTCTCTTCGTAACAGCTCCTCTCTCCCCAGGGGTAGCAGCTCCTCTCTCCCCAGGGGTAACAGCTCCTCTCTCCCCAGGGGTATCAGCTCCTCTCTCCCCAGGGGTAGCAGCTCCTCTCTCCCCAGGGGTATCAGCTCCTCTCTCCCCAGGGGTAGCAGCTCCTCTCTCCCCAGGGGTAGCAGCTCCTCTCTCCCCAGGGGTAACAGCTCCTCTCTCCCCAGGGGTAATAGCTCCTCTCTCCCCAGGGGTAACAGCTCCTCTCTACCCTAGGATGTGAAGACATCGGTGGCTTAGCCCACAGCCAGTAGGAGGGTCTGGGAAGGAATTTCAACAGCTAAATCCATGAATACAACACTAGTGTATTGCCAAAAACCACTCAAGAACTTCAAATATAGACTCTGACCTGTCCAATGAGCCAAACTGATTAAATAATCCCACAGTACCTAAACACACTCTCTCTCTCTCTCTCTCTCTCTCTCTCTCTCTCTCTCTCTCTCTCTCTCTCTCTCTCTCTCTCTCTCTCTCTCTCTCTCTCTCTCTTTTCTCTCTCTCTCTCTCTCTCTCTCTCTGCAGTAATTAGAATCCCTATATCAGCTTTTAGTGATAGTCTACTGTGTGTTCTCCCCTCCTCTGTCTCTTTCCATCACTTTCTCTGCGTCGTCTAGTGATGTCTTTCATCTTGTCTGGTGTCTCTCTCCATCGACTCCCGAGTGGCGCAGTGGTTTAAAGCACTGCATCGCAGTTCTAGCTGTGCCATTAGACATCCTGGTTCGTGACCGGGAGACCCATGGGCGGCGCACAATTGGTCCAGCGTCGTCCAAGGTAGGGGAGGGTTTGGCCGGCAGGGATGTGGGTTCGTTTCCCACGGGGGGCCAGTATGAAAAATAAAAAAATTAAAAATAAAAACATGTATGCTGTAGTATGCATTTACTAACGGTAAGTCGCTCTGGATAAGAGTGTCTGCTAAATGACTAAAATGTAAACAGAACCAGTTACATCATATTATCCTGTTGCTGTCTCTGTGTCTTGTCTGGTGTCTCTCTCCATCATATCCTATTCTTCTGTTGCTGTCTCTGTGTCTTGTCTGGTGTCTCTCTCCATCATATCCTATTCTTCTGTTGCTGTCTCTGTGTCTTGTCTGGTGTCTCTCTCCATCATATCCTATTCTTCTGTTGCTGTCTCTGTGTCTTGTCTGGTTTCTCTCTCCATCATATCATATTCTTCTGTTGCTGTCTCTGTGTCTTGTCTGGTGTCTCTCTCCATCATATCCTATTCTTCTGTTGCTGTCTCTGTGTCTTGTCTGGTGTCTCTCTCCATCATATCCTATTCTTCTGTTGCTGTCTCTGTGTCTTGTCTGGTTTCTCTCTCCATCATATCATATTCTTCTGTTGCTGTCTCTGTGTCTTGTCTGGTGTCTCTCTCCATCATATCCTATTCTTCTGTTGCTGTCTCTGTGTCTTGTCTGGTGTCTCTCTCCATCATATCATATTCTTCTGTTGCTGTCTCTATGTCTTGTCTGATGTCTCTCTTTAGTTTTGCAATCCAAATTTGGAGCTATTGGAATTGTAACATGTTGTCCCATGTACATGGTGTAATTTACTGATGGTCCCTAATTAACCCCATAGGGATATCCAAATTCAACCCAAATTTACCACAGGCATTACGATTGGGTCGGGTGCAGTTGCATTCTGAATTGATTATTACTTGGTGTGGGCATGTGGGCAACCTTCATTTACGTTGTGATGCAGTCACAACCACAAGTCTCACTAAACTCAGTTTTGGACAAGACTGACTTTATGACCAAAATTATCCAACATTTTTCAGCGGAATTGTGCCATGTTTATTCTGGTGATAACTGGATCACTGGCTGTCTCATGGAGTGTGTGAGGGTGAGTGTCATGGTCGGGATGGCCTGAACTCAGAGCCTGATAGAATACCAAGGAAAACCGTAGTAACTGCAGTAGAACATGGTGGAACAAAGCCAGATGGCATTAACCTCACTTACTGCTGTTTCCTTGGTTTTTACTGGGATTTTGTAGTTACATCAAATTTGACCCTCCATTTTCTCTGAAACGGAAGATAATTGAACCAGGACACTTTGTCACAAGATATAACAGATAATATGAAGCCTGATTTACGTCTGAACTCATCTTTGACCAAATGTGTAGCAGCAGTTTGCAATTGTATGGCAGAATAGCTGTGCACATAATCCTAATACCTCTTCATGGACTACGTTTGAACACTTAAACATTGTCTTCTTTTAGGGCGGGACCTGGTACGGTATGGTCACATTGCCTAGTGGTTAGAACGTTGGGCCAGTAACTGAAAGGTCGCTGGTTCGAATACCCGAGCCGTCAATGTGAATATCTGTTGATGTGCCCTTAAGCAAGGCACTTAACACTAACTTGCTTCATGGGTGCTGTACTACTATGCCTTACCCTGTAACACAACACATTTCACTGCACCTATCCGGTGTATCTGACAATAAAAACATATATATTTTTTGCAATTCCAACAGTTAATTTAACAATACTGGTTATAACTCTTGTAGACGTTGATCCAAGGACACCTTCACTTGCATTACCCTCTTACTGCAGAAAAATATTCTCATGAAATCATGTGACTTATAGTTAGAGAGAAGGATTCCTGTAAACGTACGCTGCTACAAGCAGGAAACAAGGTATGGACAAACCAGAAATGTGACATTTCTGTTTGATAGTAACCCTGAATGATGAATGTGTGATCTATCTTGTCATCTTTTTGGCCAACCACATTGGAACATTCTAATCTTTAAGGACATGAAGTATGGAGTCATTGTTTTCAGGAAGGTGTCTCCATGGCGATAGGAGGGACAGGAGGCAGACTAAAGGGCAAGGGAAGCCACCTGAACTACTGCCCTACAAAGGCAAAGAGCAGTCTACGCAAATGTCCGTGCATATCAACCATAACCACTGATCTGACCTATGACCCCTAAAATGCTGATACTGAACTCTGCCTTTGTATGACCTTAAACAAGTATATGGGTAATGCAACGGCAAAGTGCAGCATCAAGAAATCTAAATATGTTGATCCAACTTTCTTGTTGTTTATCTGTTTGATGGAAACGGTTTGATAGTTGTTACTACATTCCAACTGTATTTAATGGTGTTATGTAGTCGTGTTTTTCATGTTTTCAATGTTGTATTATAGTAGGCCTAAGGTTATTTCATCATGGAGAATGTTTATACTTAAGAAATATTTGACATTGTATGACTATCATTATAATGCTGTTTTACCATTATTTACTCTCTCTCTCTCACACACACACACACTCACAGACACACACACACACATCCCCCCCCCCCCCCCACACACACATATCCCCCCCCCCCCACCCCCCCCCCCCCCCCCCCCCCCCACACACACACACACACACATCCCCCCCCCCACACACACACACACACACTCACTGTGCAGTAATTAGAATCTATACACCAATATCTATACATGTCTCCCCTCTTCTGTTGCTGTCTCTCTTGTCTCCCCTCTTCTGTTGCTGTCTCTCTTGTCTCCCCTCTTCTGTTGCTGTCTCTCTTGTCTCCCCTCTTCTGTTGCTGTCTCTCTTGTCTCCCCTCTTCTGTTGCTGTCTCTCTTGTCTCCCCTCTTCTGTTGCTGTCTCTCTTGTCTCCTCTCTTCTGTTGCTGTCTCTCTTGTCTGCCCTCTTCTGTTGCTGTCTCTCTTGTCTCCCCCCTTCTGTTGCTGTCTCTCTTGTCTCCCCTCTTCTGTTGCTGTCTCTCTTGTCTCCTCTCTTCTGTTGTTGTCTCTCTTGTCTCCCCTCTTCTGTTGCTGTCTCTCTTGTCTCCCCTCTTCTGTTGCTGTCTCTCTTGACTCCCCTCTTCTGTTGCTGTCTCTCTTGTCTGCCCTCTTCTGTTGCTGTCTCTCTTGTCTCCCCTCTTCTTTTGTTGTCTCTCTTGTCTCCCCTCTTCTGTTGCTGTCTCTCTTGTCTCCCCTCTTCTGTTGCTGTCTCTCTTGTCTCCCCTCTTCTGTTGCTGTCTCTCTTGTCTCCCCCCTTCTGTTGCTGTCTCTCTTGTCTCCCCTCTTCTGTTGTTGTCTCTCTTGTCTACCCTCTTCTGCTCAACCAACCTTGGTTCTCTCTCCATCTGCCCTCTTCTGTCACTTTCTCTGTGTCTTGTCTGTTGTCTGTGTCTTGTCTGTTGCTATCTGTGTCTTGTCTGTTGCTGTCGCAGGTTCTAGTTTGTTACTGTCTCCTGTGTCTATTTTCTTCTGTTATGGCCTGTTCTGTCTCTCTCCATCATATCCTGTTCTTCTATTGCTGCCCCTGTGTCTTGTCTGGTGTCTCTCTCCATCATATCCTGTTCTTCTATTGCTGTCCCTGTGTCTTGTCTGGTGTCTCTCTCCATCATATCCTATTCTTCTGTTGCTGTCTCTGTGTCTTGTCTGGTGTCTCTCTCCATCGTATCATATTCTTCTGTTGCTGTCTCTGTGTTTTGTCTGGTGTCTGTCTCCATCAACAGAAATATTGGTGAGGGATAGGCCTACTCCAATACAACATTGAAAACATGAAAACACGACTACATAGCACCATTAAATACAGTTGGAATATAGTTACAACACTCAAACTGTTTCCATCAAACAGAAAAACAACAAGAAAGCTGGATAAACACATTTAGATTTCTACATACTGCACTTTGCTTTTGCATTACCCATATAGCTGTTTATGGTCATAAAAAGGCAGAGTGCAGTATCAGCATTTAAGGGGTCATAGGTCAGATCAGTGGTCATGGTTGATATGCATGGACCAAAAACAACAACTTTAAAGCCATTTCTCTCAGATTCACTGTTTGCGTAGACTGCTCTTTGCCTTTGTAGGGCAGTAGTTCAGGTGGCTTCCCTTGCCCTTAGTCTGCCTCCTGTCCCTCCTATCGCCATGGAGACACCTTCCTGAAAACAATGACTCCATACTTTGCTGAAACCTGTTCTGCCAGTTCATGTCCTTAAAGATTAATGTTGTTCCAATGTGGTTACCCCAAAAAGATGCCAAGATAGATCACACATCCATAACTGGTTTCCTGCTTGTAGCAGGCCACGTTCACAGGAATCCTTTTCTCTAATTATAGGTCATATGATTTCATGAGAATATTTTTCTGGAGTGAGAGTGTAATGCAAGTCAAGGTGGCCTTGGATGAATGTCAACAAGATTTATAACCAGCATTGTTAAATTAACTGTTGTAATAAATAAATCAAATATTTTTAAATGTATTGTCACAGACACCGGATAGATGCATTGAAATGTGTTGTTTTACAGGGTCAGCCACAGTAGTACAGCGCCCCTGGAGCAAATCAGGTGTAAGTGCCTTGCTTAAGGGCACAGACAGATATTTTCCTTGACTGCTCAGGATTTTGTTCCAGCAACCTTTCAGTTACTGGCCCCACTAGGTAATCTTACCATACCAGTTCACACCCTAACAGAAGACACTGTTCAAGTGTTCAAATGTAGTCCATGAAGAGGTATTAGGATTATGTACACAGCTATTCTGCCGTACAATTGCAAACTGCTGCTACACATTTGGTCAAAGATGAGTTCAGACCTAAATCAGGCTTCATAGTATCTGTTATATCTTGTGACAAAGTGTCCTGGTTCAATTATCTTCTGTTTCAGAGAAAATGGAGGGTCTAATTTGATGCAACTACAAAATCCCAGTAAAAACCAAGGAAACAGCAGTAAGTGAGGTTACTGCCATCTGTCTTTGTTCCACCATGTTCTACTGCAGTTACTACGGTTTTCCTTGGTATTCTATCAGGCTCTGAGTTCAGGCCATCCCGACCATGACACTCACCCTCACACACTCCATGAGACAGCCAGTGATCCAGTTATCACCAGAATAAACACGGCACAATCACGCAGAAACATTATGGTTTAACTCGCATTGAAATGCAAATACCCAGATAATGGTAAGAAAGATAGCAAACAAAATATTGAAACGCTCGCTAACATAAAGAAAAGGACAGCATTGATATTAATACAAAGTCACATGAGGATAAACATTCTCCGTGATGAAATAGTTCTTACCTTATGGATAAAAAAAAGCTTGAGGGTTGCTACAATACAACATTCAAAACATGAAAACACAACTACACAACACCATTAAAAACCACAAGAAAGCTGGATGAACACATTTAGATTTTTTAAATACTGCACTTTGCTTTTGCATTACCCATACAGCTGTTTAAGGTCATACAAAGGCAGAGTGCAGTATCAGCATTTAAGGGGTCATAGGTCAGATCAGTGGTCATAATAAGATGATACATCAGTGCATTTACACTTATCTACCTACGACATATTTGGCTGGACAGCAAAAACAACTTTAAAGCCTTTTTTGGCTTCAGTTGTACTGTTTTCTAGTTGATGATGTTTGCCTTTGTAGGGCAGTTTATTCAAGCAGAAAACGGACAACAACTTTTAATGTTATCACGGGGAAAACATTTTTGAAAGCAGTTTTGACCATTGTTGAAAAAGAGGGGGATCCAAGCTTTCCATTGATAACACGTTTATTTCTATACTCCTACAATTGCGCTAATGCATTGTTTTAAAAATGCAGTTACAACTGGAGTATCAAGCATGGTTTAGGAACATTTGCAACAGAGCTCTTAAAGGGGCAACGGCATCTTAAAACCGGAGTATCAAGCATGGTTTAGGAACATTTGCAACAGAGCTCTTAAAGGGGCAACGGCATCTTAAAACCGGAGTATCAAGCATGGTTTAGGAACATTTGCAACAGAGCTCTTAAAGGGGCAACGGCATCTTAAAACCGGAGTATCAAGCATGGTTTAGGATCATTTGCAACAGAGCTCTTAAAGGGGCAACGGCATCTTAAAACCGGAGTATCAAGCATGGATTAGGATCATTTGCAACAGAGCTCTTAAAGGGGCAACAGCATCTTAAAAGGGCAATTGCACACTTTGTAATAGAAACCCCCCCAACAACAATTCTGAGTGAATAATAATATGCTGCATCCACTATGCTGCATCCGTTGGGCTACAGGTGATCATGCTTATTGCTAACAGAACATCTGATAATAGACCATGCATATAGGCTATATGGTTCAATATGTTAAAATCATTTAACATCATCTTTACCAATATCTTATTGGGCTCATTCATGGAGGTGGAAATGATATTTTAGATGGTGTCAGCATCATTGTATTTTCATTCATTCTGGAGTAGAACAGCCTTTTTCTTGTCACCAGAACTGAGCTTCTTGGAACTGAGCTTCTCAATAAGTATCCCAGGAGCACCCTGGGAACCCTGGGCAAGGGGACTGGAATTGGTCACATTTGCAGTTTTAATACATTTACAGAAATGATCCTCTTTTCCTAAAAGCATGACGGTCATGACTTGTTTACGTGAAAGGGGAGATTAATTTAGCAAAAGAAAATCAATCTGAGGTCGACATAAGGATTTTTTTTGCTTTAACCCCTGAGATTTAGCTGTTCTATGAGTACGAATGGTCTGAGGCAGGCGTTAGATTACAATCGTTTCAAGTGTAGCGTTAATAACGATGGTTTTGGGGGAACTCCTCAGAGATTTAACGATGCTCCTACAAAGGTTCTAACGATGAACTTAGCCTTAAGATGCTTTTGGGAAACCGGATCCTGGATGAGACCATCTGCTAAATGACTAAAATGTCAAATGTAAGGTTTTAAATGCAAATATCATATTACTGTATTTTTTGAAAACATTTTTCAAAATTGATTTCACAAATATAATATTTGTACAGTTCTTTATTAAAAAGGTAGTTATTTTTACATTTCACTGTGTAAAACCTAGCAGTACTACTTATTTATCTGAGAGTTAGGCAGATATATTATTACTGTGTAAAACCTAGCAGTACTACTTATTTCTCTGAGAGTGAGACAAATATATATTATTACTGTGTAACACCTAGCAGTACTACTTATTTCTCTGAGAGTGAGGCAGATATATATTACTGTGTAAAACCTAGCAGGACTACTGATTTCTGAATGCAATGTAATGCAACAAAATAGGAAAATCGGCAAGGAGGATGAATACTTTTGCAAGGCACTGTAGGCAGATATATAGCATTTTGCAAAAAAAAACATGATTATTTGTCTATCTGAAATGAAAGCATCAAGTGATCAAATACATGTCTGTCATTGAACAACCCCATACCATGATTAGATAGTGAAAAAACACACCAATCTCTTTCATAATTTCTTTGAACAATAAAGGCTAATTTAACAAAACTTCTGAAAAGTGATATATAGCGTTTTGGAATGAAACTCTTCTCATGTTTCCCCATTTGAGCTCAGAGTAGATGAGAGACTGAGGGGCGGTTTTCCAGACAGAGTTTAATTGAAGTCAGGACCAGGTAAATTATACTGAAGTATCTCCACAATATCCCCACACGTCTTCTTACCTGTTCTGTCTGTGTCACGTATACTCCCTCTCCGGCATTCGATGTCACCAGTCTGCTCATTATTATGCACACCTGTCACCATCGTTACGCCCCCTGCGAAGCAGGACCTCCTTGACAGAGGGACATGGATGGTGCTGTCAATGGCCTTGTTTACCAGCAGGCAAAAAAAAATGAAGTTTAAACCAACATGCCTGGAGATGGAGCTGTGGAGGGGAGGATGCTGTGAGAAGATCTTCATCACTCTGAACTCCATGGCCATCTGCCTATGTTCTGATCCCACTAGAGGACATGTTAACAGGTTGAGGGTCGGCAATGATACCCAGATCATGAAGTGGAAGAAACAGGCTGAGGTAAGTGTGAGTCTTAAACATATGTAAACCCATTTTGATTCAGCCTATTTCATAATTCTGTTATTTCATAGAATTTCTCTTGGCAGTTGTGGCTCCCAGGTCTACAGCCAATCAAGGACTAGCTACCCATCCCCCACTGCTGCTCTCACCCCCCACCCCCCACCCCATCCCCTGACATGCTGGACTCTCAGGTTCTGTTCAATAAAGTGCAGCACAGCACAGTACAGTACAACTCTATTAGTCCATGTTACAGGGAACAAAGGGAATTTGTCTTTCTGAAAGGGGTTGGTCACAGATCTGCCAGTTCAGATCAAATCCCACGTTTTGTTGTCTGGCTCAGGACTCAAACCAGTGACCTTTCAGTTACTGGACTAATTCTCTAACTTCCACCTCCTAACACTTCTAGCATGGGCTTCCTAGGCAAAGTTCCTTTTACACTATCCCATGTGTGTAGAAAACATGAGTCTGTCTCATGATCTGGTAATGAGGTAGTCCTGCCTTCAACTTCAAAATCAGTGTCACCCTCAGGTCAAGAGGGCATTACCTCTTGGTCTAATGGTCAAGACACTGGTTTTTCCCATGGGACACCTGGGTACAGATCCCGCCCATGAAATGTACACACCTCTCCCAAGACACCATTCCACTGCTTCCACCAGTGTAGTGTTTTTTTGCAAACAGCAACGGTGTAATGCCCCTTTTGTCTCAAACCCGGTTCTCCCTGCCCGTAGGCAAACAAATATATTGTAGTGAATTCAGGGGGTAGCCCCAAACAGGTTTTGAACCTGGGTCCATCAACTGTCAAGCCAACACCTTAAGCGTGTTAGGTTCTAAATGAACCTAGTAAAACTCAGGGACGTTTAGTAAAGCTCAAACCAAGTTTATTCACCCATTGGATCATACAGCTGCATAAGACAAAGAACATATTCACACAAGCACTGGTATTTAACCCTTTCTCCTATGCTGAGCCCCTCCTTCCACATCTGAACAGCCAATACACCTCTGTTGCTATCCAGAAGATTAGTGATATATGTTCTTCCTCACTTCATCTAACCTGACCTCTGCCCAAATTGCTCACTCCTCCCCAACTCACGGCTGTCATGTTGACTTGTACCAGACTGTGTCTCTTCTCCTCCAATAGGATCCCTGATGACTAACAATAACATATCCTGACAGAATGGAAACGTTATACATTCCTCTCTCTCCCTCAGTGACATGAATAAGTCTATTTCATGTTTAGAAGTCAGAACCCAACAAGCGCTACGCCAAGAGGTCCGAACCTCTCGATGATGTGGCTAGGTGTTGGATTAAGGTCGCTACATTACCCCCTTCCTTGGGGAGAGCATGCCCCCACACTTCTTTATAGCAAGTCTTTCGCGTGTACATGCCTCTTTGATGGCCTCACAGGCACTATCCCACTTCTGACACCAATGTAACAAATTAAGGGATAGCTCCAACCGGGACTCGAACCCAGGTCCAGCGACTATCAAGCCAACACCTTATCCATTCCACCAAGAGATCAGAAGGTGGTAATTGGTAGGTGTTGGGTTCAGCTTGCTACAGTATATACTTATATAGGGCAATGTGTGATCTGGGAGCGACAGCACTACCACTAGTGCTCCTGACACAGCCGAACACAATCTTTACCTTCTGAACCTTAAAAACTGACCTAAAGTCAGATACATTTAGACAAACCACCATGTGAGCAGCAAGTGTAGGGTTAATGGAGTGAAGTGGGGGATGGGTAGGACCCAGGTCTCCTTGAGATGACCAATAGAGGCCTCTGTGTAGTTGGAGAAAAATACTATTTCCAGATGAGCTTTGGGTTTCTAGGTATGTTTAGACCCAGGTAAGTTAAGTGATCATGCACCACTTTAAATGGGATCCTCTCTAGCTCACTTGTTGTACAATTATCTGAGATACACATGAGGTCACTTTTTCCCCAATTTATTGAATTTCCAGATAGTTTGCCAAATGAATTGATTAAGTCTAGTAAGTTAGGGACAGAGGCTACTGGGTCTGAGAGGTATAAAAGCACATCGTCTGCATATAACGAAATGATGCTTTCTATGTTTCCTACTTTAAGACCTTGGATATTAGGATGATCCCTTATTTGTATCGCCAGGGGTTCAAGGGAGACAGCGAAGAGCAGAGGACTGAGTGGGCAACCCTGCTGGACAGATCTAGGTAGTTCAAAGGGACTGGATTTGTCTCTGTTGGTCAGAATAGAGGACGTTGGGCAGGCGATCTCCTCCAGTCACATGTCATTCCCTTTTGTTTTATGGCAGACTCATATGAAATAATATGACCTCTCATAACCACTTGAAAAGGTTCCTATAGTGTAGAATCAGATACCACTCCTGTGTCATTAGTCTTTGGCTTGGATGCATATTTGATGTGGTTGAAATACTGTCATCTTTTATGATGCTGATAAAGACAGGGGCCGTCTGTTAAGGTGCTAACTGCACAGTGTAGCTACAGGTTATACACTGAGTGGACTAAATATTCACAGCACTGTTATGACCAGTTTCTCTGGTATCTCGTACTTCAGGATGTAAGAGAGTAGTCGACCACTTAGATGGAGAGTTGATTCATTGTTATTTAATGGTTACAGTACTGGATTCAATGGCAAGCGGTACGGGCGTAGCCTCTTGTCATCTGAATGACTTCCATAGAAAACCTCTCAGTTTATATAATGCTCTCCGAGCTACTTCCATCCCACAGTTGCCAACCATTATTGAGTGTCACTCATCTCCTACAATAGGATCCCCATACATAGTATCGTGTGGCACCCTAGACAGGCCATTCCATCACGTACTCTTTCTAAGATTAGCAACAGTGGCCCCTAATCTATCTTGGCACGCCAACCTTCTGGCCCCCCATCCGTGACCGACACAACACATGGCGTATCCTTCTCCTCTCTCTCACCTACAGCTGATGACTTTAAAGACATTAATAAATGCTGTATCAAAAGACGTTATATCAAACACCTTCCTAATATTGAGTTACCTCCCCACTTTTGCCCTCAGAACAGCCTCAATTCATCGGGGCATGGAGTTGAAAGCGTTCCACAGGGATGCTGGCCCATGTTGAAGCCAATTCTTCCCACAGTTGTGTCAAGTTGGCTGGATGTCCTTTGTGTGGTGAACCATGAGCGTGAAAAACCCAGCAGCGTTGCAGTTCTTGACAGAAACCGGTGTGCCTGGCACCTACTACCATACCCCGTTCAAAGGCACTTCAATATTTTGTCTTGCCCATTCACCCTCTGAATGTCACACACACACAATCCATGTCTCAATTGTCTCCAGGCTGAAACATCCTTCTTTAACCTGTCCCCTCCCCTTCATCTACAAGTGACATCAATAAGGGATCATAGCTTTCACCTGGATTCACCTGCTCAGTCTGTCATGGAAAGAGCAGGTGTCCTTAATGTTTTGTCCACTTAGTGTAAATTGCACAATAATGATACATTGATGGATTTTTCTTATGTAGTCTATTGTTTTCTCTGTATTGAACCTGCCTGCCACCCACCCGCCTGGGGACTGTGGGTTATGAGACAACCCCCGCATCACTAGCTTGCATGTTCTGCAGCCTTGTAGAGATAGGGAGGGGATGACTGGGAGGCAGGTTGCCATTTATTGTCATGAATCTTGCCCTGGAGGCAGTTCTGCAAAGTGGTCACTAGCTGGCACAGGCATAAAGTAATAATATCTGATTTTAATGCTAACCTTAACCTCACTGCTAATCCTTACCTTAAATTAAGACCATAAAACAACATTATTTCCCACAAATGTTTACGATATAGCCAATTTTGACTTTGCAGCTGGCATATCTAGAGGAAATCGTGCAGTTCTGCCTCCAGGGCAAAATTCATGACAAAAGTCAACCTGTGACTGGGAGAGGACAATGTAAAATCGATAATGAAATAGTTTTCACAATTAACGTGCTTTTTCTTGTTTAAAGTATGTTTTTTTATGAAAAGTACAATATATCCATGTACAATAGTACAATTATGGAGCATATGTCCATATACAATTTGTTTTCCAACATAAAAGACATACAAAAAATTATCACATTGGTATTTTAAGTGTTATTGTAGTTTTAATGTTTAAACAGAGGATACATCTACAACTTATCCAGAACGCTGCAGCCCGTCTGGTGTTCAACCTTCCCAAGTTCTCTCACGTCACCCCCCTCCTCCGCACACTCCACTGGCTTCCAGTTGAAGCTCGCATCTACTACAAGACCATGGTGCTTGCCTAAGGAGCTGTGAGGGGAACGTCACCTCCTTACCTTCAGGCTCTGATCAGACCCTACATCCAAACGAGGGCACTACGTTCATCCACCTCTGGCCTGCTAGCCCCCCTACCTCTACGGAAGAACAGTTCCCGCTCAGCCCAGTCAAAGCTATTCACTGCTCTGGCACCCCAATGGTGGAACAAGCTCCCCCACGACGCCGGGACAGCGGAGTCACTGACCACCTTCCGGAGACACTTGAAATCCTACCTCTTTAAGGAATACCTGGGATAGTATAAAAGTAATCCTTCTGTGTCAGGTGTGTGTGTGTGTGTCCGGTGTGTGTGTGTCCCCGGTGTGTGTGTGTGTCCGGTGTGTGTGTGTCCAGTGTGTGTGTGTCCAGTGTGTGTGTGTGTGTGTGTGTGTCCAGTGTGTTTGTGTGTGTGTGTCCAGTGTGAGTGTGTCCGGTGTGTGTGTGTGTGTATGGGTCCGGTGTGTGTGTGTGTGTATGTGTCCGGTGTGTGTGTGTGTCCGGTGTGTGTGTGTGTGTCCGGTGTGTGTGTGTGTGTCCGGTGTGTGTGTGTGTCCGGTGTGTGTGTGTGTCTGGTGTGTGTGTCCAGTGTGTGTGTGTCCAGTGTGTGTGTCTCCATTGTGTGTGTGTGTGTGTGTGTGTGTGTGTGTGTGTGTGTGTGTGTGTGTGTGTGTGTCCAGTGTGTTTGTGTGTGTGTGTCCAGTGTGTGTGTGTCCGGTGTGTGTGTGTGTGTGTGTGTCCGGTGTGTGTGTCTCCATTGTGTGTGTGTGTGTGTGTGTGTGTGTCCAGTGTGAGTGAGTGTGTGTGTCCAGGGTGAGTTTTTGTGTGTGTCCTGTGTGTGTGTCCAGTGTGTGTGTGTGTGTGTGTGTGTGTGTGTGTGTGTGTGTGTGTGTGTGTGTGTGTGTGTGTGTGTGTTTGTGCAGTGTGTGTGTGTGTCCAGTGTGTTTGTGTGTGTCCAGTGTGTGTCCAGAATATGTGTGTTTGTGTGTGTCAGTGTTACCATGGTTATTATTTACAGGGACACTGAGGAGTCAACATAAACATTAAACCCTGGATAGAGGGGCTCAGTGAATGTGGTGTAGAAAGTGTACAGGTGGGTCAGTGTGTTAGAGGAGACTCTGTAGAAGGACAGAGTGCCGGCTGGCCAGTCCAGATACACTCCTACTCTGTGGGATCTGGAGGAGGGGACGTCTATGGGAGTGGACTTATTATTGTGCCAGGCAGAGTAACTGTTGTCAGAGCAGCTCAGACTCCAGGACTTGTCATTGTATCCAATCATACAGTCCTTACCCCATCCTCTCCTGCTGATTCTTTTATATGTCACTCCTATATCAACCCAACTCCCACTCCACTCTACCTCCCAGTAACAGCGCCCAGTCAGACCCTCTCTACACAGCACCTGTTCCCAGCCCTCAAATATCTCTGGGTGATCAGGATACGGCTGCTCCTCTCTCCTCCATGTCACCTTTCTGTTCTCCTCAGACAGAGAGAGGCGTCTGTTTACTGTGTTTGGGTCCAGTGTGAGATCACAGACATCTGATGGATGAAACCAGACACAATATTAGAAATCATCATCATTCACATTAGAATGTTAACTCACTTTACACTAATTCATTTAATGTAGATGTTTCTAGGTATCAAAAGGAGAAGTTAAGGTAACTTGAGACTTGTTGAATGATCATATGTTATACTGTATGGTAATATAAAACACACTTATTCCCATTAATTACACACACACACACACACACACACACACACACACACACACACACACATGACACACACACATCCTGAACACAGACACACAGACACACACACACTGGACACACACACAAATCCTGAACACACACACACACACTGAACACACACAAACACACACATCCTGAACAAACACACACACACACACAATGGACACACATACACTTTCTGAACACACACACACACATTTCTAAAGTAACACGAACACGCCACACACAGACACACACATTGTCAAAGCAACTCTTTGTAAACTTTGGTGTCCCTGATTTGTGCTTCTGTAGAACTACAGCTGATATTTAATATGACCAAGTAAGTAATGATGGTGGTCTTTGATTTTGACTTCACTTGAATTAAGACTTATTCTTAGTCATATTCTTCACACCAGTCAACACTCACATTTTCTAAGTCCAGGTTTCATTCTGTTCTCTCCACCATGTTCCACACTGTAGCGATAAGCAGAAGAACAGACAGTCATTGAGGGATACACCTGAACTCACACACACACACACACTCAAACACACACACACACACACACACACACACACACACACACACACACACACACACACACACACACACACACACACACACTGGACACACACTCACACATTCAGCACATAACTTTGTACAAGCGGGGGTAAGAATGTTTGTCTGTGTGTGTGTCCACTGTGTGTGTGTGTGTGTGTCCAGTGTGTGTCCAGTGTGTGTGTGTGTGTCCAGTGTGAGTGAGTGTGTGTGTGTGCGTGTATGTGTGTGTCCAGTGTGCGCGTGTGTGTGTGTGTCCAGTGTGTGTGTGGTGTGTGACCTGTTTGTGTGTGTGTGTGTGTCCAGTGTGTGTGTGTGTATGTCCAGTGTGTGTGTCCAGTGTGTGTCCGGTGTGTGTGTGTCCAGTGTGTGTGTGTGTGTGTGTGTTTGTGTGTGTGTGTTCAGTTTGTGTGTGTTTGTCAAGTGAATGTGTGTGTCCAGTGTGTGTGTGTGTGTTTCAAGTGTGTGTGTGTGTGTGTGTGTCAAGTGTGTGTGTGTGTGTCCAGTGTGTGTGTGTGTGTGTGTCCAGTTTGTGTGTGTGTGTGTCCAATGTGTGTGTGTGTGTGTGTCCAGTGTGTGTGTTTGTGTCCAGTGTGAGTGAGTGTTTGTGTCCAGTGTGTTTGTGTGTGTGTCCAGTGTGTGTGTGTTTGTCCAGTGTGTGTCTGTCAAGTGAGTGTGTGTGTGTGTGTGTGTGTGTCTGTGTGTGTGTGTGTGTGTGTGTGTGTGTGTGTGTG